>NC_056742.1:212940928-213143428 GCF_019279795.1 Protopterus annectens | reverse complement strand
GCAGTCACACATGGGACAATAATCCTCTGCACCACTACTAGATACCAGGGATACAGCTAAAATATTATAAAAGTCTTTGAAGCTAAAGAAAAAGAAAGTAAAGGAGGGAGTGTTGTATCCTGAGCCTTGTGACAGAAAACAGTAGCCTTAACCAGCTATGTTAGCAGATCACTTTGTGTAGCAGTTTTTTAACATATTAAGATATAAGAAATTCTTATGTCTGGAATTACCCATTGCTAGCAACATTTCATAGGTTATGCAGGACAGGTCACCTATAAGAGGCAGCATCGGAATCATTCTGTAAAATCAAGGGCAGACAGTTGAGAGGGTGGGTGTGTGTCTGTGTAGGGGAGGCTAGAAGACAAATCTGGAAAAAGCATTTGATGACAGCAGGTAGAAATTTTAAAATATGACATGAAGACACAAAGTTAATAGTGCAACAGCTTTAGTATTGCATTTGCTCATTCTGTCTTTCTTTTATCTGACTATATTGTAAGCACCTTGTATATCAAGTTTGTTAAAGATGTTTTGTGGTAGCATACACTCACAAGCAATCTGTTTTTGTGTTTCTACATTAGGTGGACTAAGGTATTTCATCTAGTGGCAGAAGGTGGTGGTCTGCTCTATCTTAACTGGTAAAATAAGAAAGCTATAAGTGTAGTCATTTTATTGGCCGGGGGGTTTTGAAGCCATTTTCTTGTGTTTTAAGTTCCTGTATAAATTTAGTGAATTGTCTGCAAATGCCCTATATAGATGCAGACACCTAGAAACCAAATTTTCAGTATAAATCTACTTCTAAAACTGTACCAGTAACTATTATTGTAGGGCAACTACTTTCCACGTAGAGTAAGCATAGAGCATCTACTTTGTGCATTGAGGACCACTGTCCCTTGAAGTTTGTATTCTATAGCCTAGTGTAGTCTCTATTCCCAAAACCACCCTTTGACAGCCCACTATTAGCTGCTCACAAACCTCACCATTGCAGCTCTTCTAATAAAGGACCTGACATCATGGATCTGCACATTTTTCTATTTCTCTGCAGCCAGTTTGTTGGACATGGGTATCTTCAGACTATGTAAAATGTGTCTAATGTTCCCTGATAAGCATTTAATCCTCAAAGAAACAAGCAAAGTATGTGAAAAAGGTATATACACAATATTTCTGTAGGCAGAATACTCACATACAATCACTCAAAATAACACTCTGGTTGTCAGAAACACACATGCTGTACCTACCACATACACAGAGTTCACCCTATACATAGACCTACTTATGCTGAGGCACTTAAATACAATCTTCCCAAACCCCAAAGTCCCCTCAGATATTCCATCTGCAAAAATTATCCTCAGCAATCTTGAATGCACTCAACAGTAATAACACCTAAAACTAGATACAGGTCAACAGGTTTTTATTAATTAATGTTAGTGTCATGTGACTTGATTCACTATAAAATGGTTGCAGTTGAATGTTATTTTATTCTGAAGAAGTCAGCTGATTGATGCTGACGAAAGCTCTCAATAAAATAGAATTGTTTTACTTGGTGCAGTGAGAAGTTGCTTTACTGGTTCGTTTAAATAACACCTAAAATTACATATACAGCCACTCTCAATGGAGCCTCAATTACCAAGCCCATAAGGCAAACCAATACAACACCCAGGACTCTAGTCATAGTGGACTCCATTGTATGACATACTGATGCCCCATTCACCATGCTGAACATTAGAGGCCAGGCTCCACCAAGTAAGGCACACACTCAAGTCATTTCTTCACAGGTATCAGTATGGGGATACTTTGGTAACCCAAAGGACAAAATGGTCAAAGCCAATGCTACTGCAGCACACTCTAGCTGAACCTGCTGAGAGAAGACTTGTAAGAAAACTGTTTTAGTATTTCTTGCAGGAGCAGGACAGCTATCCTTTTTTATGTTAGCAACCCTACCTTTAAACTGTACATTACAGTGTAAAATGTCTGATATTTCCTCATATGCTGTGCCATGTCCTTTGTACATGTTATTGCTTTCTGGTAACTAACTGAGTATCACGGTAAGTCAATAATGCCAAAGGCATACAGGTGCCAAACCTATATGTGCTATTACTTTGCATGTGAAAAGAGTAACATGTGGAAACTGTTCCTAACTGTGATCTTTTGTTTCCAGCAACAAGACAACACTGCTATTGGTTTTGTCTAGATTATAAAGGTATGAACTCCCAAGCTCCAAGGGCACAGAGAAGCATGGTATGCTGTGGAGGTTTGTAGGTTCATTTGTAAAACTTTACAATTACAAATAGACCTATGGGGCATGCTATGCATGTTTTCTTTTTTTTCTTAGCTACACCCTGGAGAGTGGACCTGTACTGCTCCTGCAAGGAAAAACAAAATGTTTTTCTTGCAAGTCATCCATCTGTCATGTGTAAATGCCATGCCTCACTAGACTATAGAAACATGATATTATGGAGCTCTTGGACTATATGTCAAAGGCTGATATGAGCAGCATTCTTCTTAAACCAAGGATGATGCGACAATATTAAAGTCACTCATCTTCTTTTCGTAATCGGTTTCTGTTATCATTTTCAGTGTATACAATACTTGTCAGTGTGGGAAGAAATTGTTAACAAACCTCATAGCTTTGTTAAGGATTGTCTGCACCTGTCCTCCCCAGGCTTTCAAATATGTGCTAAATCACTGTCTTCTTCATAGAGAGTTTGTTAGGCAATGCCAAATTAATACAATTTCCAACAGGTCAAAATCAAACAAGGAAATATAGTGATATTACTGCTCAGTTCCAGGAGTCTAAACAAGAAGCTCCACTCCCTCCAAGCTGTCCTCACCCTGGAGAATGTAGACATATGTGCAGCTATTGAGACATGATTAAAAGACAGAGAGAGTGCCCCTGCAGAGCAAGGCTTCATTGTCTTCCAAATATTTACAAAAGCAGCTGCAAAAGCAGGGACTAAAGGTGGAGGTGTCTCAATGAACATTAATAAGAAGCATACCTCTAGATTGGTTAAAAAAGATGATGTTCTGGAGTTCCTCCATCTCAAGATTACCATGGACAAAGTCCCATACCATATTCTAGCAAGCTACAGGTCACACTCTATATTTCATGAAACCCATGTCTCATACTTACACTTATTGGACAGACACATCATTCAACCAAATGCAATGTTCATTGGTGCTTTAAGTACCCCTCCATAAACTGGCAATCCTCTATTACCCAAATTTGTAGGTGCAGAGATTCCTAGGTTTTGTAAACACAAACACGCTGGAGCAGACAGTGCATGCACCTTACAGAGTTTCAAACATACTGGACCTGGTAATCACAACCATGAGAGAACCCTGCACTTCACCACAAAGCAGTCTTCTTTGGAAAAAAAAAATCACTTCTGTTATCCCAGTAAAACATGTCAAAGTTAGGAAGTACCCCAGGGCAAATTACTTTTAATTAAACAATAACCTGTCAACATTTCAAGCCCTACCAAACCTATATTACACACAGCCTATGCAGAATTATTCACAGATGCTCATTACAACCATGTCCATGAATGCACACAGACGGCTGTGTTTACCAGAAATGAGCCCAAAACTAACATAAAAAAACAAATCAGATAGTAGCCTGTCTTTCAACCAACATGAGTCTAAGGTGGTAGGAAAATCATTCTATGTCACTCAACTTATAAGTAAGGGCATGGCATCTCGGTCCAAAGAAATCATTGTGACACTATACTTTGCTCTCCTCAGATCCATCATTGAGTATAACACTCCCTTCAGCATGTCCCTAACCAAGTACATGCAACATCTAGAATGCCCACAGTTGTTCCTCAGAAAAAGAATACATGATGTAAACACAACACACTACGCAAATTTCCCCAAAGCCCTAACCCTGTACTCTGTTTCCTACAGACTGCTGATAGGCGATTTGTTTTGGCAAACAAGGCATACATGGATCCCTTGATGGACCTTTTGCATATCCACAAAGAAAACATCATCAGAACTAGTAGATCTGATCTAAGGATTTAAAATTTGCTTATGGTTTAAATAGGAATTGTTGGAGGAACAGGTATGCATCTCAGAGAATTACAAATTCCCTGGAATAGTCTTCCCATCAATGTGAAGCAGAGCCCATCCCTGACACTATTCAGGCGTAACCTGGACCAGTGGATGGGAAATCAGAAATTCACCTCTGTTCTGACACCTATTTCTCTGTTGGATAGAGGCAGCAGTTAAATCATGCCCTGACATACACTCCTTAAAATAATTTTAAAGGCAAAATAGCTAAAGGTATAAACTTGGTTTGCATGGTTAGGCTTATAATGGCCTGAGTGATCATTAGCCTTGCATATGCCTTTGACCCTATGCATTTTCTGAACAATAACAAATATGAGACTTCAATGTCTGTCATTATTGATGGACATGATTTCTGTGGGACAAAGAAATAAAATAAGGAGAGACATCAGGAATATTCTGTCAGCTCAGGAACAAGTAAGGGGTATGTTGGTGTGCGTGCATGTGTGTATTTGAAGTGCATGTTTGTTTTAGAGAGCGAATTTAGGATTGTGTGTGTTCCATTGCTTTGGATGGGCTGCCAGTACTGATCTCCACTTGGGGTTGTTAAGGGAGTTTCATAGGCAAGCAAATTAGCTGATAATGAGACCTTTCCTTATTGCAGCTAACGTATCTCTGAATTATAATTTCCTCCATCATGGAAGCAGTTCCTTTTGACAGAAGCTGTTACCACTATGGGTGGAGTTGTGTTTGAGTCCAGGGGACAGATATGCATCTACCAAATTACAGTTTAATTTAATGCACAAGTTGTTAGTAATTCAGTTTTGATTAATTAACTCTGACTCATTGTATGTGGTGAAAGGAGAAATGCCATTCTAAACTAGACTCAGAAAACTCTGAAACACAGTGGTGATGTGATATCTTTTATACCAACACATTTTTCAATATTGCTACTTGAGCTTTCATACTAACAGAAGTCATTCATAACACACGCTGAAAGTGAAAATAGATAAGGAATCACGTTAACGCGGGTCTCACATACAATAACATTGGAATGCTGATTCCCTATATTATAAGAATTACATGTATTATGACAAATGCAGATGTAAGAATGTCATTGCAAAACCAAAAGCGAAGTAATTATTTCATTTTGCTGTATTGATTTTTTTGTTTGCTTGAGACATTATAGCAACCAGTATGGAAGAGATGGAAAAGAAGGTACAGGCGAGTGATTTTAAGACAGTCAGATGAAACAAGAGGAATAAATGGTTGCATTATTGGCTGCCTATAGTTGCCCTACCCATCATATCAAAGACATTGGTTGTTATTTTTATTTATTTATTTATTTGTTTGTTTGTTTATTTATTTATCCTTTGTTCATTGCATAAGTCAGACTAGGCTAATAGCCTCTTTTCAGGGGAGACTTGAGTTGTGGGCATTTATACTACTAGTGGAAATTTAGACAGGTCTTAAATGAACTTCCCCTTGTCTTTTCAATAGGTGCCCTGGGATCTTTTACATCCATCTGAGCTACCATCAACTACTAACACTGTATGGAATGGAATAAGAGACCTGTTTGTGGAAATGTCATGCTGCCATGTCAAGAAATTTCATGTTTCAAAGTTTTGGTTATGGTTAGGAGAGTGGAGTGGCTACCTCCGGTGCAAGCTTTTAGGCAGTGTACTCAGCACTGCAAATGAGTTGCCAATTAGACCCTGTAAGTAACTCATGCAATCGCTATCATTGAGTTGCTCAGCATGACGAGTGAGCAGTCCTTCCAGTGGAGAGTTATATCAGTAATAATTTCAGCATCATCAAATTGAGTTTGAGGTTGCTTAAATGATTTCAGAGAATGGCTGCAGTGTGTGTGCACATGTATTCAATTGTCTTGGGAACTGTAGGAAAGAACTTGTATTATTCTTGTTTGATACATTTTCTAAAAGGCATACTAGACTGTGTAGACAAGATAGTAACAAGCTATTATATAGGTGAAGGACTATAGTCTTCTTAAATAACAAAAAATAAAGTTAAAAAAGTTATATATGTACATAGACAGATGTGTGTATTATTTATTCCTATTCATTCACAAGTTGATTGGGTAAGTTCATAGCTTAAATGGTGTAGTGGTATATTGCTCTGACTATAGTGTACAGGGTTCTGGGTTTAAGACTTGGCAGGGCTGCTTATTTTCTATTATGAGTGGTGGCCTAATGGTTAAGGTGTTTGCCTTATAAACACAAGGTGCAGGGTTCAAGTCTCACAAGGGATAATTGGCTAGGCTTCAGATGGCTCACAAAGACAGTTAGCCTCCTACTAATCAATGAACCTATGACAACCGATCATTTTCTGCCACAACTAGAGCTCAAAGAGCAGAAAGTAGGTTAGGATCTTAGTAATAAACAATATCATACACAAGAATTCCAGACAAAATAACACAATCTATGCAGAAAAGATACCAGTAAAAAAGTCAGTCAGAGTGCATTGAGGGAAGTAATAATAAAAACAAAATACAAACCAAGACATGCATAAAATACAGTATAGTCATATCTAAAAATATTTAAACATAGACATATGTACATGTCAAATATGCACAAACAAAAATCTCACAATGAGAAAAGTGTGTATATTTATGTGATATTCTGAACATTCAAAAAAATGTAAGGACTTTCATATTTGGACTGATATCATAAGGTCAAAAGACCAAATTATCAAATTCAAAGGTTCAAAATTCAAAATACTGAATCTCAGAATACCCACCTCCTCCCAAAACACACACATACACACACACACATAAAAAATAACTTTTTTTGCATAACTATGTGACTCCCAAGTGGATATAAACAGATAAATAGACGTACTGCTATATGTTAGTTTGAATCACTGAGGAAACGCATTTTTCTGGCATGTAAAATTAGTCAGGGGAAATGTGAGTTTTGAATAGAGACATAGATTAATTGTGGGAATGATCCCTTGCTCTGCTAGCTGTTGGAGTGCTTGACATCTCCTCCTAATGATGGTGAGGGAGAGCAGCCTCTCCATACAGTATAAGCATACACCAGTGGTGGTGTGCATGATCCTATACACCAACCCTGGCATCTCTTGATAGGTGATAAAATCCCCACCTCTGCCAATACTCCTGGAGTGTATCACAGCACCAGTTGCTGGGGTACTGCTACCTGAGGATGCAGGTAGTGCAGGGGCAGTAAAGGTAGTAATGCCAGGTTGGGTCACAGATGTGCTGGGCATTGGTGCCACAGCCGGTGGAGTGGGCACAGGCTAAGCCATTGGGGTTAGCCTACCTCCCTGTGCTGCAAAGCATTTTGTGATTTGTCAGAGATGGATGACATGGAAATGTTTTGAAAACACATATACAGAAAATAAAAAGAGATAAGGCTTAGGATGAGAAAAAAAAGAGATAAAGTTAATACCATTCTATGAGACATACAATGCATTATCATAATAATAACATTATTTTATATGAACTTTTATATTTAAGTATACCTTCTTAAGAACTACAAACCATAATTAAAGATTGCTCAAAGTAATGCTTGCAATGTGTAGATATTGCACATATGCTTTGTCCAGTTATTTAATATTTTTAAAGGATTGTATTATTTTATACTCATCACTTGTGGTATTTGAACTCACAGTGTCTGACTACAGTCTTAGACTTGACTCTTACAGTTGATTTGTGTAGATCAGTATGTGTATACAACTTTAAGAAGCTTTCTAGGGGCTTGCACAAGTGTATAAATTCTGAGCATGAGCGAGCCTGACTGCCATTTTGTAGTAAGCTGTTGAGATGTAAGCATGTATGTCTATGTAGTCGGTCTGCCAGTTAATCAGTCCATTTATATTTTGTAATGCTGCTATCCATCCTGATGTGGTTCTATGTAATAAAGCATATAAATGAATTACCCCACCTGTTCATCATCTATACTAGACAGGGACGAGTGACATGGTGCCAGAAGTGGTATGCCTAAAAAGGACATGTGGACAGAAGGGAATCCAGATTCTTTAGTTCATAACATGGAGGAATATACATCATCCCTACTGCATGTATAACTCACAAAACTGGTCAAATATGAGTTTCAGGTATTAAATCTTGCTCAAGCTATTTCTTATTCTTAAAGTATGAAACCAGGCATTTCAAATGCTCTAAATTAATTTCTAAGTAACATATATATTCAGTATTATGATATATTAACAGAAAATTTCAAATAGCTACTGAATATGTTTGAAATAAAGTCTGAATCACATAAAACGAATAAAATAAGGGAAACCACATTTTTTTGCTAAGTACTACTTTTTTGCATTAATCAAAGTGATTCAAGTTGTCTGAAGTGTATGAAGTGCTCGCATGTTTGTGCAACATTACAGTACAGTTATTTCGCAAGCTACAGCCATTGCAAGGCATATTTCACAAAGTACTGTATTTCAAAGAATTTATTGTGCATTTGAATGTTATTACAAGCACTGACTGTGCATTTTCTTACAGAATTACAAGGACAATATTTTTCAGTGAGTTTATGTATAATTTGTTGGCATGGCAGATGGATTTTGAAAACCAACTCCACTTGTGTTTGACAATAATATTGCAGACAATTGGAGAGTGTTTGAGCAAGAGTACAATATTTTCATACAGGCAGCATTTCCTGATAAATATGACCATACAAAGGCATGTATTCTGCTTAATTTAGCTCATTCAGAAGCCATAGAAAAGGGGAGTTCATTTGTGTATGTACCTGCTGTCTTTACAGGATATGGATAAAACCATCATATAGTTGTACCAGCTGAGTCAGGGGTAAACCCCAAGTGCTTAAAATGCAAATTTAGAGGAAGGTGTAACCCCCAAATAAATGTTACAGTGGAAAGGCACTTAGTTTACACAAGGGATCAAAAGCCTGGTGAAACTTTTGCAGCATATATAACTGATTTGAGTAACAAAGCTAATATGTGCAGATTTGGTGATTTAAGGGATGAGTTGATAAAAGACAGACTTGTGTGTGGTATTAAAGATGGTGCTGTCAGAAAGATTTTGCTTCATGTCAGTGATTTAACTTTGAATAAGGCCATTGAGATTTGTCAGATAGGGTCTATATCACATCTATATCACATCGTCGAACTTGGAAAAGTTCGAACAATGTAATATCGAACCCAAAAGTCCAAAATGCAAAAATAGCGAAGCCACAGCACATCGATTTTCGGTGGGCCATTTCGGGGTTTTGCTATTTCCTCCTCTGTGGTGCCATCTCAAAGTTGGTATATTTAAGTAGAGGGGTGTGGGGGGTTTAGGTTTATGTTTTTTTGTTAGAGAACAGCGATTTTTTTTTTCCCTGGGGAAAAAAATTGTTGCTCTGTGTGTTCGTTATTGTGCGGTTTTGGACTTTTGGGTTCAATATTACATCGTTCGAACTTATACAAGTTCGACGATGTGATATAGACCCATAATATATATGAGCTTACAGAAAAGCACACAAATATGATTAGAAATGAGAGGTGTATTCTTCCAGTAACTTCTAAAGCCCATGTTGATAGTATGCAGCATGTGGTTAACAGAAACAACCCCAAGCACATGACTGCCATTGTAAATCCTGCAACACTCAAAAGGAAACCCCATAGCTTTCTAGCAAGTTTCAAGGTGTGCTTTGGAAACCACACAGTCTCAGTGAAGCACAAGGGTGACGGTGAGCTCTTACCCATTTTCATAGCCAACTGTCATAACTGTGGAGGAAGATGTAATTCAGAGTGCGTGTATGTACATTTAAGAATCATTTCCAGATGTAAACACATGCATATAAATACTGAGAACGTGCAGGCAGCAGTGCCATTTTGAGAGAATAGCCAGAGTGTTAACATGTATGAGTACAGTAGTCAGTCTGTTTATAAGTTTATTTAAGTTTAAGTTACAACGCCTCATTTCTGATGTATTTGTGTGTAATAAAGCTGCTTGAACTGAACCCACAAATGTTTGTCTGTTTTATCCTGACCAGACTAGCGACAAAAGGCATGGGTCTAAAAGGAAAAAAATGTTTGGCTTGTGGTCAGCAATGTCACAAGTGTTATAAGTGGAATCATTTCAAAATGTTTTGTAAATTAAAGGGCACACATTCTTTTATTAAAAGGGAGCATTCAAAAATACAAGTTGATCAATTAGAAAGCTGTGACCCTACTTTTTATGTTGATGGAGTGTCTGTGCTTTATGAAACAATCAGTGCAGTAGATTTATGGACAAAGAATGAAGTATTTTTGTACTGTTTGGATTAATGGAAAACCCACAGAGCAGAAAGCTGACAGGTTCAAAGTGCAATGTTATGTCTGCAGAAACATTTGATTGAGTATGTGCTGGTGAGAGGCTTGATTTGTCAAAGTGTGCAAAGTTTGTTGCTTATGGTGCTGAAGAGATTCAAATGGAAGGCTCAGTAGTACTTTCATGTTGATCTGCTAGGAAAAGATAAGACTTGTCATTTTATATGATCAAAATTGCTGTCTGGTCATTATTAGGGCTCAGAGGCAATCCATCATGTTAGTTTAAAATTTTCTCTACCTATGCTGATCTTTTTGAAGGCAAACTAGCCAAGCTTCCAGTTGTGTACTCCATGAAGTTAGACCCAGATGTCAGTCCAGTTGTCAGGCCAGCCCAGAAAGTTCCAGCAGCTATGCAGAACAGAGTCAAAGCCGAGGTAGACAAATGGTGCAGCAAGGTGTAATTTGTCCAGTCGACGAACCAACTGAATGGGTATCTTCCATGGTGGTAGCTCATAAGAAAAGCTCAGATGATATCAGAATATGCATTGATCCATGAGATTTGAACAAGGCACAGAAAAGACCTCATCATCCAATGTGTAGAGACAAAGAAGTTGTAGCACTGTTGCCAAATGCCACTGTTTTTTTTTCTGTCTGAGATGCAAAGAGTTCATTTTGTCACATTTTGCTTGGCAAGAAATCCTCATTGCTAACTACATTCAGTACTCCATCTGGCAGGTATAGATTTTGAGAATGCCATTTGGGATAAATTCTAACAGTGAAGTCTTTCAACATGCAATTGAGCATTTTTTTTTCTGGATATCCTTGTGCTATTATAGTAGACGATATTCTAGTAGGAGGTAATGGCGAAGCTGAGCATGACAGAAACCTCAAAAAAGTTCTGAAAAGAGCTTGTCAAGTGAATCTTAAGCTGACTCTTCAGAAGTGCAAGTTCAGGTTATTAGAAGTTACTTATATTAGTCATTTGTTTACCAGTTCATTCGTACGACCAGACCCTTCCAAGCAAACAGCTCTTCTTGAGATGCCAGCTCCAGACAATGCTCAAGCCCTATAATGCTTTCTTGGCATGGTTAACTACCTAGGCAAATTCATTCCAGATTTAAGCCAACTAACAGCACCGCTTAGAGAGCTGACACATAAAGATGTATATTGGTCATGGCTGGAACAACACCAGAGTGCATGGGTGGGAGGATGGTGTAATGGTTAAGGTGTTTACCCTATAGACACAAGGTGCAGACTTTGAATCTCACATGGGGTAATTGGCTAGGCTTGAAATGACTTACAAGGGCAGTTAGCCTAGTTCTAACCTGTGATGTCCTGTAGCACAGAATTGCCAATCCACCAGCTCTCAAATACTATGATGTTCACAAACCAGTTACTCTTTCCTGTGATGCTTCAAAATTTGGTCTTGGTGCAATCAGTCTCCAAGAGGATCAACCTGTTGCCTATGCATTTAAATCTCTAACCCAAACTGAAATGCAGTGTGCTCATACAGAGAAAGAGCTTTTGGCAATTGTGTTTGCATGTTCAATGTTCCATGATTATATTTATGTTAGAACTATCCAGATCAAAATAGACCACCAACCTCTAGTCACTATTGTGAGAAAGCCTATGCATTCAGTTCTCGCCAGATTGCAGTGTATGATGTTAAGATTTGAGAAGTAAAATTTCAATCTTGTCCACAAAAGGCAAACTTCTTTATCTTGCTGATGCATTATCCAGATCACCCAGAAATACCACTGAACTGCATGAGAATGAAAAACTTGATTTTGAAGTAATGGAAGTGAGTACTTTTTCATGGGTCTATATTAGAATCGTGAAAGCTGAATTTCATGAATACAAATTCATCGACACATAAATGATATACTAAAACAGTGAAGTACAAAAAAAGCAAATTTCAAAATGCCGAACGTGTTTTCTTGGCCAGCAAGGTGATCGTGGGGATGAGGAAATAAATCCTTTTCCCCGCTGTAGTGCGGTCTCGGAGTTGGTATATTTAAGTAGGGGGGTGCAGGCCCTGCAAAAATGTTTGAAAAAGTGTTTTATATTAGGTTTGCTCACCTAGGTTTACCTTACCTGTATGGCGCTGTGGCTTCCAGGAATACGTTCGACGTTCTCATTTTCACTTTTTTTTTACTTTGCAGTTTTCGGACTTCAGCATTTATGTGTCGATGAACATGTATTTGTGAAAGTCAGCTTTCACTATTCTAATATAGACCCCTTTTTCATCCACACATCTCCATGAGTTTAAAAGTCATACAGCCTCAGATCCTGTTTTACAGAAGCTCAACCACTTTTTCAATAAAGGATGGCCATCAAAGCAATCTACTTTACCTCAAGAAGTGCAACTTTATTTTCCTTACATAGATAGATTTTGTCTAACAATGGTATTGTCATGAAAGGTCTGAAAGTAATTGATCCAAAGTCTTTGTAACCAGAATATATTACTACCGTGCATCGTGGTCACCCAGGAACCAATTCTAGAAAAAGGAGGGTGAAAGGACTAGTGTTTTGGCATTCTATGTCACAAGACTTTGAGGGAGTACTTTCATCTTGTTCTGTATGTTATAGTACAATGCCACATCAACAGAAGGAACTTCTTCAGCTAAACCAGATTCCTGAACTACCTTGGTTAACAGTAGCCACTGATATTTTCGAGTTGAATAGACAGCATTACTTGATGTTAGTAGACTTTTATTCCAATTGGCTTGAAAGTGACCTACTTCCTAATCTAGCATCCAGTAGTCATTACTAAAATGAAGCATCATTTTGCATTCTGTGGCAGTCTGCACAAAGTTATTTCTGACAATGGCACACTGTTTACTATCTAGCAATTCAAAAGATTCGCTGATGACTGGGACTTTACTCATGTTGCAACTAGTCCTGAGTATCTGCAGTCAAGTGGTTTGGCAGAACATGCAGTTCAAAGTGCAAAACAGTTACTTGAGAAGTTGAAATGAGACATTATTGATGTTTTCCTGAATCTGTTGAATCTCAGAAATGTTCCTCATGATAAACATCTTGGTTCACCTGCCCAGAGATTTCTGTCAAGACAAACCAGAACTACATTATCAATCAGCAGTAGTTTATTGGTTGCAAGTGCTAAAAGTAACAGATTTGTGAAAGCCCATCTGTTAAAGAAATACCTATTCCAAAAGTCTTATTATGATAAGTCCAGCAAAACACTAAATCCATTACGTGAAGGAGAGACAGTGAGAACGCAAACATGCAAAGGTTATGATCAGATTGGAGTCATGAAGATTATTTGCCCAGAGCCGAAATCATACATTGTGAAATCACAAGGGGCAGAGTTTAGGTGGAATCAGAAACATTTGATGCCAATTTTCAAGCCTGTACTACAGCACCTAGCCTGTGAGAAAGACTGTTTATCTCACAGTGAGTTGTCCAGCATTCCAGTTCCTGAGGACGTTCCAGTAATTATCCTTGTTCTTGAGATAATTCACAACGTTCCAGATATGAATTGCTCACCAAAGACTGTCACTGTTGCTAAATCCAATTCTGTATACTATGTTACTAGGTCATGTTTCCAGATCATGTTACAGATATATGGCAACTTGGACATGAACATTGTGATTGTTTCTAATGTCTATATATTATTGCATGTCTTGTTCTAATGTCATTTCATCAAAGTCAATATATTTAAGAGGGACGATGTAGATCAGTGTGTATGTACAACTTTAAGAAGCTTTCTAGTGGCTCACACAAGTGTATAAATACTGAGCATGTGTGATCCTGACTGTCATGTTGTAGTAAGCTGTTGAGATGTAAGCATGTGTATCTGTGTAATCTGTCAGCTAATCAGTTTGTTTATATTTTGCAATGCTGCTGTCCATCCTGAAGTGTTTCTATATAATAAAGCATATAAACGAATGACCCCATCTGTTTGCCATCTATACTTGAGATGGAAGAGGGACAATTTGTGCTACAGACTGAAGCATGTATGCTTATTTTTACAGTTAGGATAAACATGCTTGCTACAACTACATAGAAAATAAAATTTTAATTTAAAGCTACCAAAAATATTCCCCTTGTTCTGAGTGCATAACCCTTGCTTCCCTCAGTCTCTCTAGACACTCAGCATGAGCTTCACTATTTGCAAATATCTTGGCAATGGCTGTAGAAAAACAGAAGAGAACAAGAGAAGAGTATTATGCATACCAGTCTTGCCTATATGCAGATTTTTATCTACTATACATTCTTTTTATTAGTATACATCTACAACTGTGGGATGTTGCTTATTCTGAACTCATCAATCAGCTGGTTGAGTGTATCCCTCTTTCACCTTTTTAGATCATTAAAGTAATGCCTACAGTGTTCTCCAGTATGTCGAATGCCAGTTGCACTGGAGACAGCCCTGGCCAGACTATTCCAAGCCTCAGACTTGTTCAGGGAACTGGTATAGTCCCCCTGCAAAAGCCTTTGGCTGTGGCTCTTTACAAGGAGGCCAGTAAAGATTATGGACTCCTCAACATCCCACTGCTGCACCCTAAATTGTGCACCATCCTTTCTACCAACAGACAAGTCGACGCAGAGAGAACAACAATAGATAACAATGATTTCCCACCAATTCCTGTTATCTCATTTACTGGTAGTGTGCAAACCTGAACAATGATGCCAACCACTTTTGTGTGACATTAAGTGAAGAGCAACAGTGCCAAACAGAGTGGGAAACATTTTTTTTAAATGTAAAGGTTAATATGAGAGCTGGCAGCAGTTTGAGGGTTATTTGTTGTTGGAACTCTTAGGCGATTTCACTTTGCAGATGTACTTGGGGCATGCATTTCATGACCTGACACATTTTTGCTTTGGCTTTATACAGTGATAAAATAGACTTTCAACAATGTGGGATTTAAATCTATGCATAAGAGAAAAAGCATTTTCTTCCACAGTGGTCATTTTCCATCTTTGCTACTGAAGAAGTGCTTCTCAGACATATCATGAACTATATATAAATACACATGACAGATTGAGAGGTTAACCATGTATGTGTGTAACCTGACAAGATCCGGGCTTATACATTCATGTGTATATGAGTCTTATTAAAGTCTGAAGTACATCCAAGGCCAGATAGCACAATTATAATTTCAGAAACATAGTAGTCTGTATACTGTCAGTCATACATATAATTGATATGAGTTCCACTACAGTATATTCTTATTTTTATTTATAATTATGTTTAACTTTTTATGTGACATTTCATATAAAGTGAAATGGAATGACAGTAAAAATATTTGGAATTTCATGTATTAGAACCCAGGATCATCTGTATTACACCCTGCACTTACATCTACTGACACAGAATAGTTAAGTAAAAGTTCGATATTTCCCTATTCATTGTTAACTTTTTTATGTGACATTTAATATAAAGAGAAATGGAACAACAGTATAAATATTTGGAATATGTTGTATTATAATCGAGGACCATCTGTACTGCAGCCCTACACATACACCTGCTCCCACAGAAATAGCTAAACAACAGTTGGATATTTCCCTATTCATTGTTCATTTCTGTGTGTTAACCACTGTGCAACACCACTTAGTTTATTTGCTCAGTACCCAACAAAATTGATAGAATGTATCTGTTTTGAAATTGTTGACTTCCTCTCTGTAGGTGTTCTGCACCTGCAGGTGTTGGGAATAGCTTCTCCCTGCCATGCAATGTCATTTCACAGGTTTGTGTGATGGAAAGCAAAAAAATGCAACAATGTATTCTTTCTGAAATTCAGAATGTCTGCATCCTGTCTGCAGGTATTCAGTCTGCTTCATGTGTGGGCCATTACTCTAAGTTTGCATGATGGTAAGCATCACACAAACAAGATTAACAAAGATAAACATGTTTAACCCTCTGAGTAGTGTTTATCAGGTTTCATCTTTAAAAAAGCAATGGTGGGACTTGAAACTTGATCTACAGATAGCATAGCTGTGTTGATTAACATGTTTAGCAAATATGCTACACAAATATATTTTACAGGTGCAGTTGATGTGTTGGTTATCATAGAAATACTTTACATGACATTTATTGTGTTTATCCATTTCCCATGTTTGCGCTAAGCTGCACACGATGCAAATACTGACATAAAAGAAATCTATAAAATAAACAATACTACAAACTATATGTTAGTACACATGAACATTTTTTACACAAGTCTGGATTTGAGCTCACACACCAATGAACCTTCAAAACACAGTAAGGGTGTCTTATCCTTCTTTGCCACTGAAACAGCTTTGCAACATGAAAATCATTGTCCATGAAAAATGAAATCCATTGTCCGTGCAAGCAAATGCAACTTCATCCACAGTATTCACAAGACATATGACACTTGTACACTTCTGAGTTGTTTCTACATGTATTAGTTTCAGATGTAGTGCAATAAGTGATCACACAAACATTTATGACTATTGCTTGTGGAACTGCAACTCTGTCTTATCTTTCTTTGCATGTTGCTCATTCTTTTCTTATCTAAGCAGTAACCTGAGACATGCAGTCTGGAAGGCATTTTGTATCATTGTCCTCAAAATGTGTGAGAATATTAAATGGAAATAATATATATAGTTTTCCAACAAATGCAGAAGATGTTAGATGTTACTGGACAGAAACTGGAATGTGTGCCACTTACTTACATTTAAAACCTTGGTAGAATTACTTCTACACTTTGCATTTCTAACCTGGCTAACACACCCACTGGAGGTAAGGGAGTCTGAATTACTGTTGTTTTTTCCTTCTCCCTACCAGTAATCATTCACAGTTGAAATCCATTTTTCAACAAATGCTGATGGAGTACCTGTACTATGTTTACATCAGCTACATAGAGCCTAGAATTTGGGATTCAACAATACTAATCAGTTCACACAGTATTTGCATCTTCATCATGCTCACAGGCCTGAATCGACACTATAAAAAGGGAACTGTATAGCTAGGGAACCTGAAGGTGAGGAGACTTGTTTATGTGAATAACACAGAAGATTGCTATTACTTTGGATTTATCTGCACAGACAACTACTGATCTTGATGAGGTATGATTCCATTTTTCAGTTATATACTGGATATGGTCAGATGTCATTTAGAAAAATATGTTTATATAATGCTACTTTTATCTGCATACACTTCTTAGAAGTTTACTGATGGCATATGAATTTTTGTCAGGACATTTTATTTTCTCAATGCACAGCCTTATTAACTTTCATCACAAAGTGTTAATGTTACAACTGTTTCTCCTTACACTCTTCTATTGTTGTTTCAGTGAAATTTAAATATCTTATATTGTCAATGACACAGAGGTGTAAGCCTTCTAGGATGGCCCATAACCACATCTATGGGAGTGCTGGCTACAGGTAGAGGTAACTAGCAAATGAATAAAAATAAATGCTCTGTGGTGAACGTGTATGCATGTTTATAACAGTTTGTCTGATAGCACTTATAATAGTTCACTGATGTTTTAGTTCTTTGGTAGTAGAATGTAATTTGCCTGTTGTTTTGGGGATGGAGAAACAAGTTCCATTTTTGTTTTGGCACAAACAAAAAAATTGTTTGCACAGAGGTTTGTTTTGTTATTGTTACTCCCCTTGTTTTGGATCCAACCTTAATTGTATGTGACTGTGATACGTTACAACTGCATAAATATTTTTCTCATATTTGAATATTTTGAAAGTTTTTTTGTTCTCCAGTGGGTAATATTAAAACAAAAACTACTATGTATGTATTATATCTAAGCAGACTTTTATTTATGTGATATTTATGTGTATTATCCTTTATTTGTGTTTTATGTCACCTATGTCTATGGCACCCAGAAGTCCCAGTCCCCACAAACCCCCCTTCAGTGACCATGAGAATGCTGTCATTGTACAAGCATTTAAGCAAAATGATGGCTTTCTTATAGGTTCCTAGACAGATGGCTATGTAGGGGCGTCCTGCTACAATGACATCACTGACACCAAAGGAAGAGCTCCTGTCCACTGTCAGAGATCCAGAGAGCTTAGGGAAAATGCACAACAGCATGTGATTGATGTTATTGCTGCTGTTTCAGGGAGGAGAAGTATATCCCAGGAGGAGCTTCCACTTAGGCTTACCTATGTCACTTTTAAATATTTCTTGTATAGTAAAATACTGACAGCAGTACTTAAGTTTATTTAACATTTTTTTGTGGGGAGGGGAATTAGTTATAGACTAAAGTACAGTTAGCAACACATTCTGGTTCATTTCACATGGGCTTGGGGTGGATGTGTCATCAAAGTTTCTGTTAAATGTACTGTTAATGGACATATTAAGGGCCAACAGTTTTTCACATGTGTTGCTGTTACTTGTGATGATGGTGCCCTTACCTTTTGCTTTACTTCTTCTAGGACCATCCTCCCTCAGAACTATGGAGTGATCTGCACATGGTAAGACAAACACTTTTATTTCAGTACTGATGAGCAGTTCACAGAAATATTTATTTAATCCGTATGCATTGATTTGGGTGTCAGGACTGCCTGTGTATTGCTGTATTGTCAGTAAAGGGTGGCACTGTTAGTTTGTTAGCATATATTGAACTGTAGTAGTGAAACTATTAATTTTATTCCTCTGTTTACTGTTTACTATCAAAGGTGATCCTGACAGTGGAAGTGTAGGACTCTTACCACCTGATGTCAGAGTATCGGCAGACTCTGTGATGATGATGGTGGTCAAACAGAGGCACAGTCAGGGGCTGCAGATTTTGAATCTGACACTGACATTGACTTTCAGTCATCCCCTGTAAGTCCATCGGAAACAGACAGTAGACTTACACCAACCCATTCCAGTGAGCCCTCGGATATTGGACAGGTGGAGGGTGAGACAGTCGATCACGGTAGTGTGCTCACTATGGCTATAGTGCCTCTTGACTCTGACCACTGCCAAAGTGTGGGCAAGGTGCCATGCAAGAGGGTTGTTGTGGTGCTCAATGTAGGCCTGCTATCCATCCTCCACCTCATCCAGGTATGTCTTTCATTGGGACTCGACATATATTTAGGGCCATCACAGAGCTGCAGGCATGTTCCAATAGACCTCTGAAGAAATGCTTAGATTTGTAGATGTGGTAGAGGCTAACATACATGACTGCCTCCACTGTGTTGCTGATTCAATGGATTAGATAAATGACACATTGAAATGGGCGGTGTCTGTGATAGAACATCTGCGGGGAGGAGGATGGCATCCATGAGAGTGTAGGTCAGCCTTATCTGATGTTAGCTGATGTGGCAGTGCCTGATCATGCTTCTATAATGGCACTACTTCCACTGTTTCATCAGTGGTTGAGGTGTCCAAATGCAGACATTGCAAGCCCTGTGGTCATGGCCCTGGTCATACTTGTGAGGAGAGCTCATCTAGCAGACATCATTCTTGCTCAGGAAGCAGCAGTACATCTGAATGTGAGCATGGACATGCTAGTCCAACTCCTGGAAGAGCCAGTTCTTGTGGTTGGGTACAACACTGATGAACTGCCATCCCTACCATGCATGACATACCAAGATCCAGAGCTAGCACAGAGCTTGGCTGTATTCTTGCAGACACTCACACACCAATTTCCCCTGGAGTGCTCATACAGGCACACATACAACAGTTACATAGTTCAGCCATGAGGCTTAAAGCTCATTCTGTCTCAGTGGCTATTTGATAATTTATCAAAATGTCTGCCCATTTCTCTTTCTTACTCATATGCAATCACTTTTGTGTCAACCTAGGCTTCCTGCTCCTACACACAACACCCTGTGCAAGTGATGATAACAGTGCCATATCCTTGTTTCCAGGGATACTTAAGCTTTGTGCCTGATGCTCAGGGTGCTTAGCTGACTTAGTGCTTAGTATAGTTGTGTTTGTGATGCTGTTCTGCTAATTGTGCTGCTTTCATACAGGTCTTTGTAATGTGTACATGCCTCCCACACTCTTACAGCAAAAAGCTGGACCAAACCATAAATACAAGTGGGAAAAAGGCTGAACAATAGAGAGACTTTTTAAATATTTTAGTCTTACAAAGTTATCAGTTGATAGAATCAAACAGTTTTTCCATCACTATTTTTAAGATTTTTCTGAGGGATATGAAGTCTGAAACTGAAATGTACATCATTAATTTCTAACTTATCGCTTTAATTATTTGGCAGTACAAAATATGAGATCAAAATGAGGACATTCAACCATCAGTACTTTTGAGAGGTATGATCGTGTGAATCTTTAATACCCGAGGCCCATTACTTGATAGAGAACACATCTATTCACATAAGTTACTGCTGTCACATGTTGAAGACATTATTGTACAAATCAACCACCGTTTACTTACTTACATTACCAAGTAACAGTATGCAAAGGATATGCCAGTATTTTGTATTATTGCACCTTTTTTAATAATCTTGTTTCAACACTTACCCTATAAATCTGTCAGTTGCTATAGTTTTAGGTCAGGGCTGAGTCTGCCTGATTCTAGGAGTATACAGCCATTACAGGGGTAGGTAAAGGGTGTGAGCATTACCTGATATCAATGTTACTGTATGTATGTATGTGCACAGGGTGAAGGTATTAGCCCCTTAGGTGGTGAGTGAGTGTGCTATGCATTGCATCTTAGCCAATGCAAAGAAATATTGAGCACACCTACATCTGCCTATACACACAGCAGCCACTGGTTCTGTGGTGAGCTTGCCAGTGGTGGTGGGATGTGTGCCCCTTCCCCTTGTTGATCTTTTTGAAGCTGTTTTCTCAGGAAGATGTTGTAAAGCATGGCACAGACAGTGAAGATTTCAGTACATGTATGTGGCTGGTACTGCAGGGCTTCCCCAGATGGATCTATGTAATGGATCTGTGACTTCAGCATCCCAAACACATGGTCTGTGATATTTCTGGTTTGAGCGTGTGCTTCATTATAGCACTCTTCAGCTGGCATGTCTGTTTTCTGATGGGCATGATCAGCCATGGTTCCAGTGCATAACTTGCATCTCCCAGTAAATTACCTGATGGGATATCACCCTAGTAAACATCTCATAGAGTTGGGACTTGTGCCAGACATACGAGTCATGGTAACTGCCTGGATTGCCAGCGCACACATTCAAGATGACTTCCTTAGCATTATAAACAATTTGGTAGTTAATGCAGTGGAAGCCCTTTTTCTTTATGCACACTTTTCCTTGCTCCCCAGATGGTGCCTTGATTTCTATATGTGTACTGTCTATGGCACCCAGTACTTCAGGATAGTGTGCTACAGGGTAGAACTCCTGCATACTTGTGGCCCAATCCTCAGGTGAACTGGAAAAACATATGTAGTCACTGTCATGTTGGAGCAGAGCATTCTGGAATTGATGGAGGATCCTGGAAGCTGATGCCTGTGACACCTCACGTTTCCTTTTGGTCTTTGAAATGTTTCTGTAACTAAAATTCTAAGTGCTGCACATACTTTTGTCTCCAACAGTATTGGTTCTCTTGGGTTTACCCTTGGTCTGAGTTGAGGACAGCAGAGGTTGCAGAGTTACTGCAGTGTGTCCCTATCTACCCTGTAGCTTTCCACCTCATGCGGATTGTGATAAGTTAAATGGGGTCTAAAAAAATCTTCTCCTTCTTGGCCATGGTCTATTAGTAGCAGCAGGAAGGACTTCAGCCCATTTCACATACACATAAAGTAAAGCAACAGCAGCCCTTAAGATTCGTTCTGTGTAGACTTCTTTCCATGGCTGTACCCCAATAGGTTTTGGAATTCACAGAGAAAACCAGCACTGAATCTACATGGTTGCTTTATAGCTTGTTGAATAACTCCTCTATCTTGTATTGGTTGATTAGCATACAGTTCAGCTGCTTATAATTTAGTTAGCATAAGACAGTGTTTACTGTGTTTGTGCTACTCTACACGGCACGTAGAGACACTTACTGAATTCAAAATTCTGTACTACATGCACACAGTGTTAGCGGACCATAAAGGGTTTATTTAATCTGCACCAGTGTTAAATCATCTTGCACAGAGGACCATTCTGAACAAAAATTCTATTAATTCTCAGTTAACTGCAAAGGAAATCAAATTTATTTATTTATTTATTGCCACTTGTTTACCAGGAAAGTCTGACTTGATAATTTTATCCATTTTCAATAGAGAGCCAGGGAGAAAAGCTTTTAAAACAAGAACAGAAATTACATATGCATAGGTGAAAATTGACTTCACATCACACTGCAATGTAACTACACAGTATTACTATAAATATGAATATAAACGGTTTTGAGCACACTGGTTGACAGTAAAGCAGGTACTGGAAAATGAGAAAGTCCAATGTGTAGCAGATGTACTCTTTAATAAAATAATATAACACGATAAAATCCACAGTAAAGCCACAGTAAATCCAAAGAAAACAAATGAGATGAGTGCTTAATCAACAAATGTTGCTTCAGCAGATCTACCACACACACAATCCACCATGATTTTATAAGAGAGTAATTAAACACTTAATAGGCTCAATTACCTTAAAGCCCTAGATCTCAGTGCAGGCTTTAAGGGAACACTACAGTTTAAACCCTTGACTCTATTTGCAGCCAAGTTATATATCCATTTAATTTCTAAGAAATGAATCTGGGTCTTAGCATCACCACCTCTTCCTGTTATTTTGCCAAGCTCCAAAACCAAAAATTTAAACACATGCTCATTCCCTTCTTTCAATACATATTTGGCAAGAGCATTTCTGTCATCCTTTCTATTGATGGCATACACATGTTCCCTGATACGATTTCTTAATTGTCTAGTGGTCATACCCACGTAGTAGGAACCACATATTTCACATACTGCCAGGTATACTAAATTGTTGCTATTACAATTAGCAGATACATCAAAGTATACAAACATCCATTCATAGGATGCATAAAAACATTGTCAGTCCTAATATAACTACAGACATTGCATTCTCCACATGCACGAGTCCCTGGTGTAGCTGTATTGACTTCACTGTTCAGTGATAGAGGTTTATAACACAGGCGTTTCTTCAAAGAGACATTATTCGTATAAATAAAATGTGGTTGTTCATTTAAGATCTCCTTGAACTTGAGGTCTGAGTTGAGAACTTTCCAATGTCTTTTAATTATATTACATACAGAGTCTACATCAGTTGAAGACGTAATAGACATCCTAAGGGTATCATTCCACTCAGAGTGCTCTGACGTACCAACATTATCTGTACTGTAGTAAGGTCTAGCTCTATCAGATCTATGTACAATTACATCATTCTGTGCTGTTCCAACATCAAATTGTGTATACCCCTTTGTTTATATTCATCAAACAGAGTATCAAAATGGACATGCATGTCACTATCTCTATTATGCAATCTTGCTGACCTGTAAAACTGCCCATTCATAGCATTTATTTTAGTCTTCTTGGGATGCATACTCTTAGAGTGTAGCTTGTTGTTCACCTTGCAGGGATTTTCAAATATTCTGGTGACTAAGCCACTTTATACCCTTTGAACACTGATGTCAAGACAGTCAGCATTAATATTCGATTCACTGTATGTGAACCTCAAAAAATCTGTAGTGCTCTCTAAATAACCATCAAAGGACCTTAACTCCTGGGTGGTACCTCCTCACAAAAGAAACACATCATCCACAAAACAATTGTAATATAAAATCTTTTCCTTAAATAGGTTGCAATTATTAAAAACATACATGTACTCCCATTGGGAAAGCACCATGTTTGCATAACTGTTTGCGCACATGGTGCCCATAGCTACTCCCACTTTCTGAATAAAATATTTGTCATCAAACATGAAGACGTTATTATTCAAAATGAGCTCTAATAAGTAACACAGCAGTTCAACTTTGTGTTGAATTCTGATCTTACTGTCAAAAACTGTCTGATAAAATCAATACCTGTATCATTTGGAATGCATGTGAATAGTGACACCACATTCATAGTCACTAGAATATAATCTAGGTCACCATTTGTTTCAGACCAGTTTGCTAAACCTTTAAGAAAGTGTTTCATGTCTGATAATAAATTATCTACTTTATCTATTAGAGGCTTAAGTTGTTTCTCTACATAAATTGAAATCGGCTCAGTAGCCCGACCTCTTGCAGATGCTATTGGTCTAATCGGTGGATTAATCAGAGACTTATGCACCTTAGGCAACCCATAAATTACAGGTATTTTGGGGTGATGAACACAAAAATAATCATACAGATCCTTGCCTATCCTCCCCTCTAACAGAAGGTCATAGAGATAAGATTTCAATATCTCTATCCTGGATGAGATATGCTCCAAATCATAAACCAGGTAAACTGTCACATCCAGTAACATGTCATTCATAGCTCTCACATAGGCTACTGCGTCCATCACTACGCTTGACCCACCCTTATCTGCTGGTCATATGTATAAATCATCATGCTTTACCAGTTCATTCAAAGCAGCCAGTTGTTCTTTGTTCAAATTATAAAAAACATTGCATTCATACTTCCCATCACAGTCATTAAATAACTCATAGATGTCATCTTCACATAGCTTTGAAAAGGCTTCTACTAAGGGTGGGTTAATGGGCACAAACTGACTAAGTTTTTTGAATAGAGCTGGCAGCTCAGCAGATCTGCCATACATCAGTCTCAAAGATATATTTCGAACAAACAACCTCAAGTCTAACAGTACATAAAAAATATTAAATTTCTTAGCTGGAACAAAAGAGAGGCCTAGATTCAATGCTTCCCTCTGTATACAGCTGAGTGCTACAGTTGAAATATTTATAACTAAGTCCTCAGGACCTTGCATCTGATCAATGGACCCAGCTCCAGTTGCCCCATCAGTTGTTGTTTCCGACCCTGTCTGTTCCTGCTCCACAAGCGACCTCTCCCATCCATTTTGATCACAAGCTATGTGAAGATGACTACCACTAACTATCATACTGCCCAAAAACTTCCTGTTTCCTTCTTGATTCCTCCTTCCTCACTACCTGCCATCAATAAAATAAAGATCCCTGTACTTAATTATGCCACTCCTCAGCTTATCCTCTATTCTTCCTCTCCGTGTGTGCCATCTCTCATTTTATCATGACTCTATGATAGCTAAATATCTCACCAACTGTTTCCCAATCACCTGTTCATATGTCTTCCCTATATTCTCCACCCATTGCACCTGACCTATTTAATGATACCCCTCACCTTTACTGCAAATATAGACTGAGTAACTTCATTTCAACTCAAACCTAAACTAAATCATCTGATGAAGTCTTGTAGGAGACGAAAGCACTCATCTGCATATTTTATTGGAATTATATAAAGTTTCTACGTTTTTACTGGTGGCCTGGACTGTTTTTTTTTCATATTTTTTGAGTTAGTTATACAGTTTCAGTGAGATTTAAGTGGAAAAATACCTTCCAAAAACAAGTATCAGTAATTCTTCTATATACTAAAGTCCTTCTAAGAGAAGACATTCACCCTAATCCTGGCCCCACCCTTCATAATGAACATTAAGACAAATCTCCACCACACAATAATCTAATCCCACAAAGGTCATCCCTCAATCACCATAAATGTTAGAAACTCAAGAAATAAAACTGCTGAACTACATGCTTGGATTACCAAATATAAGCCTGATGTTCCCATTGAAACTTAAACATAAACAACTCTGAAACTATACCGATGGCTATATCATCAACAGTATAAAGTGGAAAGGTGGTGGTATTGCTTTAATATTTGCCAACAACAACAACAACCATACTTCCCCTTACAACAAATCAATGCCAAAATTCAGTTCAGCAGAGCTTATTACTTTCGTGAAAAAAAAAACATTATAAACAAATATGTATTACAGTTCTTTGTCTCTCTCCTGGCAATAATACAGCTATACTGAAAGATATCCTACACTGGATATCCATAATATTTCCACAAGAAAAAATACTACTTGGGGATGTGAATGCCAATTTGTTGGACATAAACTTTAAATACCCTATAGCTAGCATGAGCTAATATGGTTTCACACAACTAATTAATAGCCCCAGACATTATAGCAAGACATCATATTCCCTATTAGACTGGATCCTTGTATCAGACCTTAGCAAAAACATCACCACAGGTTCATAGGTTCAAAGGTTCATAGGAAGGTACTAGGTTATCTGCCCAAAGGCATTTATAAGCCTAGCAGGAATGTGTTGGCTTTCGCCACCCCTTTAAATTAGTTCCCTGTGCCTCTGTCCAGCAGAGCCATTGAAGTGATCCCTGGGGTAAACTTTGTTTCCCATCCACTCATCAACATTTCTTTTGAAGAGGGTTAGCGAGGAGCTCTGCCTAATGTAGATCGGAATCTTGTTCCAGAGCATGGGAAGTCTCTGGGACAGGAATCTATCCCCCCATCATGTCCTATTTATTGTTGTGGTGAGGTATAGATCCCTAGACCGTGTGGCTCGAGGGGATATGGTTTTCTTTAGGTCGAGCATGTCCATCAATTCTGGGTTGGACATGGCCTTGTATGTCAGGCAGAGATCACCTCTGAGTAGGTGGTATGCAACCAAGTACAGCTGGTATTTCTTCAGTCGAGCTGCATAGGGATCTGTTCGAGGCCAGTGATCCTCTTGGTGAGGTACTTTTGTGGTCTTTCCAGCTATTGCAAGTATCTTGTAAGGTGCATCCCAAATGGGGCATTGTACTCTATGATGGGTCTGATGAGTGATGCGTAGAGGGGCACAATGACCTCTTTTGATCTGGATGCATACCCTTTTGTGATTAGGTGGGCCACATAGAAGAATTTTCTAACTACTTTGGCAATGTTATCAAAGGAGAGGTTACTATCTACTTGGGTCCCAAGCTCCCTTATTACTTCTTCCATATTTAGGGGGTTACCACCTATGTGGTAGTTTGTGGGTACATTGTTTTTTCCAAAGGGGATGACTATGTACTTTTTGGTATTTAGCTTGAGGCCCTGGTTTTGACACGAGGTATCTGTCTCAGTGAGACCCTTTTGGAGGATGTCTGTGTCTGCCAGAGAGTCAATTATAGCCACTAGTTTGACATTGTTTGCGAACTTGGCAAGCCATAGTCCTTTTGTGCTTGCCTGTACCTCTGAGAAGTATATGCCGAACAAGAGGGGTCCTAGGACTGAGCCCTGGGGAATGCCACTTGTAACCGGTTTAGAGTCAGACCTGGCTCCTTCAACTCTTACCATCTGGGTTCTGTCCGTGAGCCAGTTGGCAACCCATCTCATGACATAGGGGTTTATGTTCAGGCTGGTGAGCTTGTCTATAATACCTGAATGGGGAATGGTGTTGAATGCCTTTGCGAGGTCTAGATAGGTTATGTGTACCACCTTTCCCTCATCTATAGCCTTGGTAATTGTCTCAAAGAAGTCCACCAGGTTTAGGAGGAATGATCTGCCCTTAACAAAGCTGAACTGGGTAGGGTCCAGTGTTTTGAGGTTTCCAATGTCTCTGTTTATGAGATCCATGATGATGCACTCCATAGCCTTGCAGACCAAGCTAGTCAGGCTTATAGGGCAATAGTTCCTGGGGTCTGTTGCGGCTCCACCTTTGTGGAGTGGAATAACTGTTGCTGTATGCCACTCTATCGGCATGTAGCCTATGGAGAGGCTAAGTTTGAACAGTGTCTTTAGGTGAGAGGTTAGTTCATCTTTGAGCTCATGTAGAACGCAGCCTGCGACACTGTCCGGTCCCATTGATGCTATGTTTTTGGCTTTGGAGAGGACTGTTTTAACCTGAGTGTCTGTGATTTCAGGGGCACTAAGTTCTTCTGGTATGGTTATGGGCCCTTTTGGGGGTGAGAGGGGGGTGAAGTTTGCACTGAACCTGTCTGCCAGGATGTTGCCGATATCAGCCAGTTCAGTGTATTTTGTGCCATTCTGCACTAACTCTGAGCAGATCTGAGAATTGCTACTTAGATTCTTGACATAGCTAAAGAATGCCTTGTTGTTATCTTTGGAGTCCTTGGCAAATTTTCTTTCAAAGCTAGACTTGGATGATTTTATGAGGGATCATAGTTTTTTGCTGATACTAATCAGGGATGTCTTCCCTTCTTGGGATTTTACTCTTTTCTGTACTAGTTTACTCCTATTGTATAGCTTGTTTATGGCAGGGGTTCACCAGACTAGTTTCCTTTTCTTGGAGGAGTGAGTCTTCGTTTTGCTTGGGATAGCATGATCTATGCATTCTAGGAGGTGCCCATAGAGTGCATTAGTAAAGGATTTTGTGGCTTGGACAGCATTATCCTTTGGCATGGGGGCTTTGAAACTTTCCATCTCGGTCATAAGTAATGTGAAGTTTGCTTTTGAAATGTTTTTCATGGTGGTTTCTTTGATCGGGGGTGGGGGCAGAATGTGGATATCCATAGTGATTAGTTTATGGTCAGATCTTACCAGCGACGGGGTTGACCTCTGGTGTGGAACACCAGTCACCCATATTGGTGATGACCAGGTCCAATATGTTTTCACCTCTGGTGGGAGTGTTGACCAGTTGATCCAGGACATTTGAGTTTATAAATTCTAGGAAATGTTGTGCAAGGGAGTTAGTACTTGAGTAGTTCTCCCAGTTAATGTATGGGTAATTGAAATCACCCAATATCAGGGTGTTTGGTAGGACCTTTATGTTTCTCATTGTTTCCAGAAATGTGGAGTGGGGGCCCTGGGGCATGGTGGGTGATCTGTAGCAAGCTACAACTTGAAGTGCAGTTTTGCCCATTGTTAGTTGCAACTGGATGATCTCTGAAACATCGTACTGTGCCACTAACCTGGAGGTGTGGGTATCCTTGATGAATATGGATACGCCCCCGCATTTTGTATTTCGGTCCAGGTTTTGTGGCCGAAATGTATGGTATGAGTTGTAGCCTGTTAGTGCTGGGGTGCTCTCTGGATCCTTAAACCAGGTTTCTGTTACTGCACATATATTGATTTTCTCCATACTGAGGAGTGCCTCGAGTGCATGCATTTTGAGGTTTAGACTTCTGGCACTGAGTAGCATTGCCCTCAGTTTTTTGTTGCTTGTGCTATTTATGGCAGTGGGTTTGTCTTTTGAGCCTTGCTTAAAAAAGGCACTATGGGGGTGGCAAGAGCCTTGGCCAGTATTCGAAAGCTTAAGGGTGACAGATGCAAACCATCTCTAGCGAAGCAGCGTGGCTTGTCGAGCATGTCATCCCAGGCTGACAGACACTAGATCCCCTTTGAATGACACCAGAAGCTTAGCCAATTGTTGAAATTGATAATTTTTTCTTTATACCGTGATATTATTCTTGGTGAGGGCAGGATGCTACTCAGGGTCAGGGTCATACCGGCCTGGGCTATGTGATCAGAGAGCTCCTCCATGTCTCTTTTCATGTAGTCTAGGGAAGTACGGCTCAGGTCATTCACACCAACATCAACAATGACAGAATCATATTTGTACTTGTTCTGGAGTGACCTGAGTGCTTGTGTTATGTGGCGGATCCTGGAACCTGACAGGCAGCTAACAGTAACCTTCTCCTTGCTCAGCCTAGTGAGTGGGGCATCAGTATGCCTGACTATAGTCACCTATTACTAGTGTGCTGGGTATGTCATTTTGCCTTAAAGGCTGTGATTGTGTGGCACACTGGTTTTGTGAAGTATGTGTTTCATGGTTTGTGTTGGGGGGGTGGAGGTTGCTTGGATGCCTGATTTGCAGGTCTGAGTTGCTTTTGCAGATTTTTATTTAGAGCCTCCGAGTATGTTTTCATGTATTTATGTGTGTTTTTTGCCGTGCTAGTTTCATAGGTCTTGTAACAATGTCAGACTCTCTCAGTGACAAAAACTCTACAACAGAAGGAAGAAACTGTTGCAAAAGTGAGTAAACTCCCATGAGTGGAGGAGCTCGCTGGTCAGCCTCAGTAAGAAGCTAAGATCCCTTATAAGATCATCCAAAGCTAGCTATGAAAACAAAATTGCCACTGAGGACAACCAGAAAGCATTCTATAGCTATGTCAGGAATCTCAATGACAACACCCAGATCTGCTCTGCGTTACAGCACAATGGCATGAAAATTACAGAACCAACTGATATTGCCAACATCCTGGCAGATAAGTTCAGTGCTAACTTTACCCCCTCTCACCCACTAAAGGGCCCATATCTATACAGGAAGAATGCAGAGTTGCTGTAATCACAACTACGCAGGTAAAAGCTGCACTCTCTAAAGCCAAAAACACAGCATCCATGGGACTGGACAGCATCCCAGGCTGCATTTTACATGAACTTCAGAATGAACTGGCTCTCCATCTAGGCACTACGATCAATCATAGCCTCACATCGGGCTTTGTGCCCACTGAATGGTGCACAGCAACAGTTATCCCACTCCACAAAGGGGGAGCCACCACTGATCCTGGGAACTATCACCCTATTAGCCTAATGAGCCTGGTCTATAAGGCCAAGAATGTATCATCATGGAACTCTTAAACGAAGACATTGGTAACCTCCAAACTCTGGACCCCACCCAGTTCAGGTTTGTGAAAGGCAGATCATGCCTCCTGAACCTGATCAACTTCTTTGAGGTAGTCACCAAAGCTGTAGATGAAGGTAAGGTAGTTCACACAGCCTATCTTGACCTCACCAAGGCTTTCGACACCATCCCCCATTCTGGAATTATAGATAAAATCACTAAACTAGGTAAAAATCCTTACGTCACAAGATGGATTACCAACTGGCTCACTGACAGAACCCATACTGTAAAAGTTGCAGACTCCAAATCTGACTTCAAACCAGTGACAAGTGGAGTACCACAGGGTTCAGTCCTGGGACCTCTCCTGTTTGGTATCTACTTCTCTGAAGTACAGGCTAACACAGAAGGCCTTTGGCTAATGAAGTTCAGAGATGACTGAAAACTAGGAGCCATAGTCGAGTCCCCAAATGATGGGGACATCCTACAAAGGGCGTCACTGAGACAGATGCCTGGTGTCAGAGCCATGGCCTCAAGCTCAATGCCAAAAACTGCATTGTCATCCCCTTTGGTAAAAACTCTGTACCCATGAACTACCACATAGGTGGCAGTCTACTTAACGCCAAATGTGTGATAAGAGACCTTGGGACCCAGGTGAACAGTAGTCTCTCCTTTGATATTCACATCACCACAGTAATCTGGAAATCCTTCTACATGGCACACCTCATCACAAAAGGGTTCTCATCCAGGAAAAAAGAGGTCATTGTTCCCCTCTACTCGACACTCATTAAACCCATTATAGAATACAATGCCCCTTTTGGAATGTACCTCACAAGACATCTGCAGCAGCTGGAGAGGCCACAGAAGTACCTCATAAAGAGGATTACTGGTCTCAAACAGATGCCCTACACTGACCGTTGAACAAAAAACTCCAGCTTTACTCCATAGCATATCGCCTACTCTGAGGTGATCTCTGCCTAACATATAAAGCTATGTCAAACCCAGAGCTGTTGGACATGCTGCACCTAAAAAAATCCTAATCCCTCTGAGCTACATGCTCTCTAGGGATCTAAACTTGTCACCACAATAAACAGGACATGCTGGAGGGATAGATTCCCATCTATGTCAAGCAAAGTTCTTCATTAGCACTCTTCAAGAAAAATCTTGATGAGTGGATGGGAAATAGGAAATACACCCTGGCGATCATTTCTGTGGCTCTGCTCAACAGGGGCACAGGAAAATAACTTTCTTGTGTGGCATAAGCCAGGGAACCTTGTTGGCTAGGCTTACTTAGCTCCTTGGGCCAATAGCCTAGTACCTACCTATGAACTATTTCCTAATCTGTACAACCAGACATCTCATGCCTCCACATAAATAGCATGTTAATAAAACAACATGCAACCTTTCCAAGTTTAAACCAGAAAGGTTCATTACTACTCTATCATCTATTAACTAGAACTTCCTAAAAAATCCCCCCTTAGATGATGATGTTAATGAATTCAATACAACTTTACTGAATATCCTAAAAAACACTGCACCTGCAAGAAGGAAGAGACTAAAAACAAACGATGCTATTTTGTTATCCAAAAAAAAAGAAAGAACAGAACACTAAGTCAGGATAAAGAAAAAGCACGAGAAGAATGGTAAAAATATAAAACATCACAATATCGTGAAAACTTCAGAATGCTTTGCAATTGTATTAATGAGCCAGTAAATGAAGACACAAATATACTGTAATAACTTTTGGAATAATAGTAAAAAAATCCCTAAAAATTTCTGAACAGCCATTAAAGAAAACTTGCACCCTGATCAAAATTCAACCCTAACCCATCTCCCAAGAACTCACACTCAAAACCACCATGCAATTCAACTCTTATTTCATAGATAGTATAGCATGCATAAACAAGAATTCCCCAACATCTAATCCTAACCCAACCCAACAGCCACTTATCACATCCACTTTCACCTTCAAACCTTTGCCCACATCCAGTATAAAATTATTCATAAACAAACTGAAACCATGCTCTGTTCAGCTGATGAACTTCCAAGTGAGTACCTTAAAATAGCAGCCAATAGCATTGCCTATCCTGTTGCAATACTTATAAAAACGTCATTCCAAGAATCCCACATTCCGTCTTCCTGGAAAAAGTCACAGTAACAATTTGCACAATGAAGGAAATTCAACAGACATTACTAAATTTAGGCCTATATACTTCTCTCTTTCTTGAAAATACTTGAAAATGTATGCAAAACAATTGTTAAACTATCGTCTGCAGGAAGAACTCCTGATCCCCACACAACACAGCTTCCCAGCTTCAATCCTTCCCATAGTACTAATGCTGCACTTCTAGCCTACATAGATAATAAAGCTATAGATAATGATAAACTAGTTTCTTGCTTATTTCTAGACTTGTTTATAGCCTTTCATATAGTTTGTCACAGCAAATTTCTACCTCCAATGTCCCCATTAGGTCTCTTTCAGCACACTCTATTATGGTTCAAAAGCCACCTATTCAATAGGAATTAGTCAGTAAAATGGCATTCCACCCTCTCTCCATAACTCTCAGACACCCCCCCAGTGCACCACAAGAATCTATACTTGGTCCCTTCCTCTCTACGATTCTCAACAACACCCTACACACATCCCCAAAACAGGCTTCTGTAATACCATATGCAGATGACTCCACACTCATTTACACATCTGACAACATGGCACATCACCAAAAAATTACTCAGGAAGCTTTAACAGACACTGAAACATGGCTTTTTGACTCACAACTCATTTGTAACTCTAAAGAAAAACAAATGACTACTTTTTTCCTTAAATCCCTCTCTCATGAAAAAAAAACAAAACTTGAAGTCCTTTCTCTTGATAAAACAAACATTGAAGTCACTTATCATAGTAAATTATTACTGATGATAGAGGATGATCATCTTAAATTCATCTTGCATATACAAAATTACATAAGAAAAACTCATTAAAAAATAGGGATGATTTACAAAAGAAAACATTTCTCTCTGATTTAATTAAAATACATTTACCAGGACTCATCTCCTTTCCACGCTTCTTTATGGTGACCCCATTCTTACTAATATCCAGGCATCACAAAAATCAAAACCTGAATATTGTAATAACAAAGTTGTTAGATTTGCAGCAAATACCTTTTCAGAACCCACCACTGTATAGTACTTAAAAAACTAAATTGATTACACATTCCCCATCAACTAAATACACAGTTTTTCACCACCTATAAAATTATCCGGTATCCATCTGCTTCTCCAGCACTAACATTGTATACAACTATGTTCCCAGTCAGTCATTACAATCCAATGGCCAAAAACAAATCTCCTGGGCATTGTATATACTCATACCATGTTGCTAAGACCTGGAATCCCTTACTTGCATCTGTCAGGTGAATACCCTCCATCCCATCCTTCTAAACCATTCTGAAAGACTTTCTAGCTAAAAACTGTTTCTGTTCTTGCTCAATACCAGCATACATTATATCTCTAGATGTTAACAAGTACCTGTTCAAACCTCACACCTCCTTATTTTCCCTTCTTCACTCACTTCCTTGCTTCTATCAATTTTTCTCCACTTACTTTCTCTCTAAATATACCATAAGCCCATTTTTCTCTCACTTCATATTACGTTTCCTGTTTATATTATACTAAATGACCTTTTATTTTTCTAAAAACTGGTTAACATTTCTCTACTTATTAAATCACCACCATAAAGCTTATATATATTCTTAATTAATGTTTTCATATTATGTGTAATTTGGGATAATTATTTAAATAATACACTTTTTTGTATTATATTTCCTAGGTAATCAAATGTCAATAAATAAATAATAAATGTGTTTGTCTTTTTTTTTTTTGGCCTTGAGGTATTGAGTGTGATGGCAGTTTTCTCCATCTGCCAATGTTTTTTTTCTGAATTTATTCAACTTAAAACAGAATTTCATGATCTGGTTTTCTTCCATAATTGTAAGACTGAGGGCGTCTTCTACTTAATCTTTGTAGCTGTTCGCCAATCACTGGTATCAGGACACATATAGGTCTCTGCCAACATGGGTTTACAGTTTGCTCTTTCCCTTCTTTTGCAAGCCTGCTTGCATTAGGAACCCTGAGGCAGTGGTGCAACTGCTTCATGCTTACTGGCACTGCTTTTTTATGATTAATCAGTGCAATATATATGACAGGTGTAAATATTGTTAAATTTGGAGGCTAACTTTCCACACACTAAACATAAGTGTAAACAGCTTAACATTTCTTCACAAAAAGCTAACAAACCCACTTTTAACAATATTGTTAAGAAATCATTACTTAGGTTACAGACATCTCGTCTGAATAAATCTTGGCCACATGAAACTATTCACTCTAACACATCTTCAGTGATAACTTATATGGTTCATCATTATTGATGCTCTCCCCTGTAGGGACTACTGAGGTTGTAGTCTCACAATGTAATGTAGAAAACAACATAGTTAGGCACACTTATAATCCATTTATCAGACAGTGTGGGAAGTGAGTTATAGTCAGATGTCACTCTGGGCCTAGAATTCATGATGTGACTAGAGTTCTTAGAACAATTTATACCAAATTTGAGTAAGATCTCTTTGACACCCATGTTGGGGTGAATGACAAAGTGCTATACCATGAGGGAGATGCAGAGCAGTATGTTTGGACACAGTATGCATATACCTCAAGCATATAGCTCTCAACCAATCACAGATAAATCTTAACAGTATCAGGGACAAATCTGGAAGGAATCAGAGACACTTTTAAAATATTAGTACTATTAACCTGAGACATTTACAAAATCTGAAAATATGAATTCATATACATTTTCTGAAGTGAAAGAAGCCTGTAACTAATTATTGTCATTATTTATTAACTGTAAGCTTTCACTTTTCTCTAAAAGTCACCAGTTTTAGAAGTGGTTAAGAGGAACAGAGTTCAAAATCAGGGACAGGTGAGAAGTATTCTCAAGCAAGTAATATTTCTGCCGTGAACCGTGTTATCTTCTCAGAGAGTGATACTAAAATGTCAAACAAAAATAAATGATTTAAGCAAATGAATTACAAACTGGTGTCATTCCAGGGAGATCTAATGTGTGTCAGAAAGGGAGACAATGATTGGCATGCTAACTTTCTTTGCCAGAGAGATCTTCACCTCTCTCTGTAAGGCCTCTTTAAGATAGCTAAGGACCTTTCTGTCCATGTAATGCTCTTTCTAGGCAAAGGTCATTTATCCAATATCCTAACTTAACAAATGCTAATCTGGCCTACAATGAGGTGGTTCTCCTCAGTACTAGGAGGCAGTTCTGATCAGTACTATTTTTGTGGCATACAAGCAATTTTTGAATGTGTTATTATAGAAACTTGATTTCAGAGTGCTGATAATATCCCCCTATTAACTTTTATATGCTACCTATCATTGTTTTAGACTATCTGTGGATGGCGGGGGTGTACCTGTTTTATCTACTTAAGTATGTCAAGATACTGAGTTTCAGTTCCTTGAAATTTTGGTTATATTTGATAAAATCATTTACCACATCAATACTAATCATAACTCTCAATGTATATCATCAGAGGTCCATTTTAGATATATTAATAAGTGAGTTTCCATAGTTGTTAATTCCAGTACACGAATTCCATACAGGGAGTATAATACAACTACTAATATACATGTCAGATTTCATGAATACCAATGCTCACAATCAAATTGCTCAGGTTCCCGTGAGAAGGAGAAATGTACTTTCTCCTTGTACTTACAAATGCTTCATATATCTACACACCTCCCCATCCTTGATCAAATCTGTCCACAATACTGCTACATTTTCCTCAAAATTATTACCCCCACTAATTCATTTACGTTGAAGACTACTTCAAAGCTAACAATCTTGTGTCCCTATCTGATGGCCTTGATGATTTCAAATGTGCTTTGTTTCCCTGCTAACCCAATCTTTAAAACCCCATTTACCCATGATTTAAACACAGTTCAAACCATTGTGCCTGTAGGGCAAAATATATAAAGGAACATTCTTTGGTTAAATCCCTATGGCAGATATCTCTGCTAAACTTTATAATATGAGCAGAAAATGTTAAATCTCTTAAAAATTAAAACACAAAAAAGCCTTTCACCATCAGTTAGAATCTGAAGCTAATGAGGTCTGCAGGGTTCTTAAATACATCCTTAGTAAGAGTAAGGATAAATATAAATTGAAGGCAAATAACTCTCTGAATTATACTTCTGTGAAGGCAGTTATCTCCTTTCGTCAACAAAATCCCCAGTTACTATCATGGAACCGAGGGTTGCAGGCATATGATATGACAGTGCAACACTGTACTGGGGTCAGCAATGCAAAGGCAGCTGGGATCTCAAGACAGGGAATGGGGTAATGTATTCCTAGATAGGCTCATTCCTCTCAAGCAACGTTTCTCAAGGGTCACTTGAAAAACTAGCTTGAGACTTAGACGGGGGGGAAGAACTGTGAAAAAAGGAGATACTGCCAGCACAGTTTGCTGGAATTTTGTAAACAATTATATGTCATTTGTGAATAGCAACATGATTTATGTAAGATGCTTGTGTTACAAATGTATTAGAACTGTATGTCATGTGTATACCAAACTGCAGGTACAGACCTGTGTGTTGAAAAGGTTTTTGAAAAGTGCTCTTTGAAATGTAACCACAGTGGGCCCTACTGGAAGAAAACAGAAATGTACATGCACTATTGTAACTGTTTAAATGTATATATTTTAACAGTGGAAACTGGAATACAAGAGGTTCATTTCAGGCCAGCAAACTTTAGAAAAATAACTGAAATTAAATTACTCTATAGCTCGGCCATAACATATAGTATCTTTCAGTTTTCAATGCAGCAATAGACACAATGTCTGTACTAAGGAGATTTCTGTATTGTCTTTAGGGTGAAATAATTACTAGTTTTAAAATGTGGAGAAATGTAATTGTTTTATGACTCTAAGCATCTGCCAAAGATCTGAGGTCTATGCATTTTCTAAGGTAGATGCTAAATGCTGTCAGCTCCCAGCAGCTGGGGTTTCACCTAGGAACTAGAGTTAGATGACAAAATTATGTCATTCTGCAAGCTATCTGGCAACAAGAAGACTCATTCATCACACATCTACCTTGTTCTATTAGTAAGTTCTTAGGTTATAGTAATTCTCTTAGATACAGTCTGGAATATAGTGAAGCTTAGCTTACATATTTTTCTTTATTTATATGAGACTGCCCTGCAATGTTGTTTTAAATATTTCCTGTGGTTTTGAAATCTGATGTCACTGTGAATATATATTTAGTGTTGTTTTGTTCTTTTATTATTTATTATTAAATATAGTTAAACCTTTCATTGTGGCTGATCTGTGTAGAGATATGTAAGTTTTGAGAGTACTTGCATATTTATTTGGTTACACTGTGTGGGCCACTTCTAATAGCCTTGGTCTTGCTCAAACTACAATTTGTATTAATATTAATGTTACACAGTAAGATTGGACACCCTTTTTAAGGGCCTTAGAGTAGCTGATAAGGAATTCACTGGTGGCAGTGGAAACTACCTTATATTCTGGGCAGAAGGGGGCATAACTAGTAAACCTGCGCCAGCATCTCCCAGGTTGTGTGTGTGTGTGTGTGTGTGTCTGTGTGTGTAAATCAAACCTCAGAGTGTGTGTGTGTGTGTGTGTGTGTGTGTGTGTGTGTGTGTGTGTGTGTGTGTGTGTGTGTGTGTGTGTGTGTGTGTGTGTGTCAGCTACTTGGGCAAAAACACAAAGCACTGGTTGGACAGAAAGAGTGCTGGGAGGTCTTGTTTGATCACTCAGCTGAGATCTCAACTCTATAGCCGTACCAGTGGAGAGTCTTATTGGGGATCTGGAGAAAGTGGGAGAAACCAGCCCTGGACTGACTGTGGTGTCTGTGTGCTCTTAAGGGAAATTGCACTTGATGCAGAGAGCTGCATCTGGAAATAGTGTGTGTACTTGTCATCCTCCCAATGCACACCCCCCACTGGTGACAGTGGTGAGGATTGAGGATCCTTGATTACTGGTCCAGTGGAGGGTTATCATACTTGCAAGGATTTACTTCAACTAAATTTAGCAGTAATAAACATTATCTCAACTATTTGCCATGACACTGGCAAACTTTTTATACACTTTTTTGACTGTGTGAACACTTCCATCAAGCAAATAAAACAATGGTGGAGATGGAGTTACTGGTGTGCTTAATGGCAATATTAATAAAATGAAGGAGAATAGAGTATTAGAAATTGCAGATGGGGGATAGGTCAGATCTTGTTGTTTAAGCTAATGTCATAGAATGAACTAAGAGATAGGGGTAACATGTTATAGGGTATATGCTCAAGAAGTGTGATTAATGGGGGCGTGGCCAAGGATGAACACAGGATAGCAGCAGATTTCTTCAGCTCCACCAATTTCATTACATTGACAGGAATTAATTACTTAAAAAATTAATTCTTGAAGTAATTTTCTTTCTAAATATGTTTGTTTTATATAGTTCTTGAACTATATCTAAAAAAGAAAGGAAATCTTAATAATATTCCTGTCAGAAATTACTTTGGAAATTTTCCTGTCAGTTTATCAGTCTGAAATGAGTTCCAGTAAGACAAATTCTCAAGACTCCAGCATCAAGAAAGAACTTCAGTCTCTGATAATTATAGTCCAGCAACTTACTGCTAAGATGGATAAAATGGATACTAAAATAGACACTTTCATAGAAAAACTACAAAACAAATAGACTTGTTACATATGGACCTGCAACAACAGAAGATCCAGATGACAGGCATAGAAGAAGCTGTGAATGACATGGAAAATAAAATACAAGAACAGGAAATCAACATTGAGTTTCTGCTGAAACAAAATACACATTTACAAACAAAGCTGGATGACCTGGAAAATAGATCTAGGCGCAATAACATTAGGATTTTTGGACTGCCAGAAAATATTGAAGGTAACAATATTACTTCTTTTTAACAACATGGCTCCCTAAAACTTTAGATTTACCAGAAGCATTCTCTTTTGGTATCGAAAGAGCACATAGATCTATAGCTAATACTAACTCTAACAAAAACTATCCTAGATCAGTTATAGTTAGATTTCTATCATCTTTTGATAAAGAGATGGTTCTTAAATCTGCTTGGGCTAAAGCTCCTGTTAAGTTTAATGAGACAACTGTGCGTTTTGACAATGACTATTCTTCCATGGTAATTGCTAAAAGAAAAGTTTTTCTGCCACTAATAAGGGAGCTTAAAAAGCACAGTTTAAAACATACCTTCTGTTTCCTGCCAAGCTTAAAATCTTCCTTCCTGATGGTCCTAAGGTCTTCGATGATTTAGACTCTGCTTTACTGTTTGTCAAAGAAAAAGATTTTGGATAAAATAGAAGAAATGGAATGGGCTAGTTCTTCATTAAAGAGATTGGCAACTGAAGCTTCCTGGAAGACTTCAGAGAAGAAGAAGAGACTAAAAACAAATGATTTGTTATATGTTTTTTCTCTCTCATCATTTTAGTTCATTATTAATCTTTTTGAATATAGTTCCTGCATTTCCAGAAAGCCACAAATATTTTGGAAAAGATTTAATCAAAGTTATTCTCTATGTGCAAAGAAATCTTTTGTTTCATAACCAGTCAAAATGCCTGAGGATTTAATGGCAGGCTGTGACTCGATTTGTTTTTCTTTCTGAAAAAGTAAGGTTAGTAATTTCATACATTTTTTATCTTTACCTTTTTTTTTCCTTCTTCTTTTATTATTTTCTTTGTTTAAACAATGACATTCTATTTAGATTATGTAGTGGGTAAAGGGTGGGGAGGGCAGGAGAGAACAGTAATGAAAATATCATTAATAGAATAATAACATATTTATTTCTTGTAAAAGTTTATAAGTTCTTCAAATGCTATTTCTAATTATACTTTCTTGATTATACTGCTTATGCTTGTTTGTAAATAATCTGTCATGCTTTAACTAATAATAATCAGAACTAAATAAGAGTAAATAATATGTTTTATTTTTAACTCTATTAATATAAACAGTAAGTAACATTCCATTGTATATACTTCTTACAGCTTTCTCTTACATTTTTTATTTCTGCCTCACTCCCTTTTATTTTCTACTCTCTTTTCTTTTCTTTATTAATATATAGAAATGCTTTTGACTGTGTGGGCACAGTGAATAATAGGATTTGTATGAAAATTGAGTTGGGAGAAGAATGCTGAGTTTTATTACTTGTTGGTAATTTTGAGTTTAATTTCACTTGCATAGAGGCTGTGATGATCTGTGGAATACATTGTGGAGGTTCTGTCATGTTTAGATGCATTTACACTGCTAAATGAATGTTTGTCACTAGTTTTAATAAGTTTCCGCCAAAATGTTAAGAGAGACAATCTGGGATGTGGGCTGTCTTATGCACAATGTCCTTGAGTTACCTCAGAATCTTCAAATCACAGAATTCTCACAGAGAAACTGAAAGCAGTTAGTATAAACATTGACAAGGTTATCACACTGACACACCACAGATTCAGGAAAAATACTCTGTTCATAAAATATGTCAGTTATAATGAGTTTAAATGATGTAGTTTCTTGTAGTAAGTAAATGTCTTATTTTAGAAGGCATAAAAATGAAACATTTATTTAAATGTTTTGAAAATCTACTTAACAGCAGCATAATAATCTGTGTTAAAAATTTGTGTTCCAAACATATACTTTACTATAACTCATTTAATTCATCTGATTGACAAACATAAATAATCTTATAACTCTATTCTGGAAGAAATGTCATGTGATATATTTTAAAGCAGTAGGTTAGCATGATTGTAAAATCTGGTTACCAATATGTGTTTGCTGTGCATTATTTTGTATAAAGCAGACAGATTTATTCTAGGGACAGCAAGTAGGACAGTGCTCTACAAAGGCACAACTCAGTGAGATCAGATATATATATATATGTGTGTGTGTGTGTGTGTGTGTGTGTGTGTGTGTGTGTGTGTGTGTGTGTGTGTGTGTGTGTGTGTGTGTGTGTGTGTGTGTGTGTGTGTGTGAGTGTGATGGCTTTTTTTTCTGAGAATCTGCATAACTATCTAATATGATTTATAATAATTTCTATGAATACAATATTTTACTCTATTGACAAAATGAATGTTTGCCACAAGTTTTAATAAGTTTCCGCCAAAATGTTAAGGGAGACAATCTGGGATGTGGGCTGTCTCATGCATAGTGTCCATGAGTTTCCTCAGAAGCTTCACTCACAGAATTTTCACAGAGAAACTGAAAGCAGTTAGTATAAACATTGACAAGGTTATCACACTGACACACCACAGATTCAGGAAAAATACTCTATTCATAAAATATGTCAGTTATGATGAGTTTAGATGATGTAGTTTCTTGTAGCAAGTAAATATCTTATTTTAGAAGGCATAGAAAATGAAACATTTATTTAAATGTTTTTGAAAATCTACTTAACAGTAGCATAATAATCTGTGTTAAAAACTTGTGTCCCAAACATATACTTTACTATAACTCATTTAATTCATCTGATTGACAAGCATAAATAATCTTATAACTCTATTCTGGAAGAAATGTCATGTGATATATTTTAAAGCAGTAGGTTAGCATGATTGTAAAATCTGGTTACTAATATGTGTTTGCTGTGCATTATTTTGTATAAAGCAGACAGATTTATTCTAGGGACAGCAAGTAGGATTGTGCTCTACAAAGACACAACTCAGTGAGATCATATATATATATATATATATATATATATATATATATATATATGTGTATGTGTGTGTGTGTGTGTGTGTGTGTGTGTGTGTGTGTGTATGTATGTATATATGTGTATGTGTATATGTATGTGTGTGTGTGTGTGTGTGTGTGTGTGTGTGTGTGTGTGTGTGTGTGTGTGTGTGTATATGTGTGTGTGTATATGTATGTGTGTGTGTCTGTGTTTATGTGTGTGATGGCTTTTTTTTTTTTTTTTTTAGGTAATAGCAGGTGTTTCTGAGAATCTGCATAACTATGCAATATGATTTATAATAATTTTTATGAATACAATATTTTACTCTATTGACAATAATGAGTTTAAGTAAATGCTCATATACAAACAATTCAAGATTTTTTGGAAGCTGTTGATAGAATTCACATGACAGAAAATAGATGCATCTTAATGCATGTAATGTCTGAATCATATTAGCCAAAGTTTTTGATTTAAATGAATGTTAGAACATAATTTTCTCTCCTCTTGATTTCTAACATTAAGATTATTTGAATGCTATTAGAATACAAGTGTTATATATTACATAGATCTATATAATAGTATGAACAGTTTTAAAAAAAAAAAAAAAAAAAGTTTATTTTAGTTTATATGATGCTGTTTTACCAAATGTGTAGTTTTGTCTTGATAGATAATTGAATTGAAAACTGTTAACCTCAGTTAAATATAACTAGTATTAAATTGATAAGGTGGTAGCTGAGGTACTGCTGCTTAGGGTAGGGGTTAACTTGAGTAGTAAATACTGCTCTAAGTTGGAGTTTTCAACTCAGGCGGGATGCAAGGTTTAATCCTTACATTATTTTCACTTGTTCATTGTTATATGTATATAGTTTTGACATCCACAATATATTTTGTACACTCATTGTCACTACAAACAAAATTGAATCCTATACAAAATCCCATAAGAGATTTAATAAATACAGCTATATTTAAAGGTACACCTAAAGAGGAGATGTAACATTATTTATCTGGTTATTTGTTATTTCGATCATAAGATTCTTGAGTTTTAAAAATGCCAAATGACATCTTTAAAAGGAATTTCTTTAAACATTAATGGATTGAATAATCCGTGTAAAAGGGCAAGCCTAATAAGATACATTAATCTACACAAGGCCAATCTAGTCTTCCTGCAAGAAACCCATCTCTTGCAAAAGATATTGATAAACTAGCCACTAATAAGTATACAGTATTGGTTAGTTCAGAGCACACTCAGAAAAAAGAGGAGTGGCTATTTTATGGAATAAAAGTATGCCCATTCCTAAAACCATTAAGTCTTATCAGGATGACAAAGGAATGTTTTGTATGGTTACAATACAAATTAATGGGAAGACTTACACTTTAATTAATGTATATTGGATACCTGGAATTGGTATTAATACAGTGAAACATCATATTGATAAGATCATATCATTCTCTATAGGGGATATTATTTTAGCTGGTGATTTTAATTGTATACTACATGAAAGTGATACTACCACTATAAAGAAAAGAAGAATTACATCTAATGCAAAACATTTAAATGATTTTGCTAATTCTTATCATTTGAATGATATTAATAATCAGATAGAGTCAAAATCATTACCATACACCTTTTTTTCTAACAGATACAAAACTTATTCAAAAATAGATAGGGTCTTTATTTCTAACCAGATGGTAACAGATTTAATTAATTCCAAAATCATTTCATGTCCTATATCTGATCATAACTCAATTGTTTTGAATTCATGATAAAAAATACTCATAATGTTCAGATCAAAAGGATACCAGCATACTTAACTCAGCTAAAAGACTATAAAGAATATATACTTTCAGAAGTACAACATTTTCTAGACATAAATAATACTCCTGAAGTCTCCATTGTCTATGTTTGGGATGCCTTAAAATCATATCTATATGGACAAAGTATCAGATGGTATAATAACAAAAGGAAATCTTGGGATAAGGAATTGTTAGATATTCAAAGTAAACTGGACTCTTATAAGCATAATAATAAAGAAAATATTATGGACAAGAAAGTTATTGAAGAAATAAACAAACTAAATGAGAAATACAAAGAAATTTTAACTCATAAAGTTAAAATAACTTTAGAAATACAAGTTTTTGTCTTATTCAATAAGCCCCAAATACTTACATAGACTTAAAAATAAAACAAAAGATTGAATAAACAAAACCATATCAAAGAAATCTTTTCTCTAAGGAAAAGAAGAATGTTTCTAGTATACCAGAAATACTGGACAAATTTAGAAATCACTTTCACAAGATTAACCATAACAACATTAACATGGAACCTAAAGATAAAATAAAGGAGTTTATAACCACAAACATGAATAAAAGCTTAATAAACAACAGATTAAACTATTGGACAAGAGTATTTCATATACAGAAGTTATTACACAAATAAATAAGCTTAAATCAAACAAAGCACCGGGTAATGATGGTATTATACCAGAGATATATAAAATCCTTTCTAAAACTACATATTCATTAATACATAAGGTTTTTATTCTGGCCCAAACTGAGTTAATAACCCCCATCTTGGCAATATACATTTATTTCACCAATTTTAAAACCTAATAAAGATCCAACTAGATGTTCTTCATATCGACCCATCTCATTACTTAATGTTGATTATAAAATGTTTATGAGTATTTTTGCTGATAGATTGAAGACAATTATCCCGGCATTATAGACATAGATCAGGCGGGCTTCATTGTAAATAGAAATACTTTTGATAATATAAGAAGAACTTTAACATTAATTGATTTTGCAAATAGGAAAAAGAAAGATTTAACACTTATTAGTCTTGATATAGGTTCAGCATTTGATTCAGTAAGTTGGGACTATCTGTTTACCTTACTGAAATGCACAAATTTCTCTGATGCATTTGTAAATTTAATTGAGCATTTATACAAAGGCAGCTGGCTTATATTAAGGTAGGAACATATGTTTCACAAAAATACCCATTCTTAAAGGTACAAAGCAAGGATGTCCACTTTCTCCACTATTATTCACTTTAGTAATGGAGCCTTGGGCTAATTTGATTAGAAACAGTACTGACATAGAGGGTTTTGAAATAGAAGAAAATACAACATCAAAAATTCAACTTTTGCAGATGATGTTCTAATTACATCAGCAGGATCTAATTCTTCTATGCAGTCTTTATTTGATAAAATGATGAATTTTAAAAGTATTTCTGGTTTAATATTCAATGAAGAAAAACTAAAATACTACCTATATATACAGGAAAAAATACTCTCATTAGTGATTTTACTAAATATGTACCCAACTCAGGTCAGATAACTTATTTAGGTATAATACTATCTAAAGATATTAAATCTATTATATATAATAACTATAATACCTGTTTTCTTAATATACAAAATCTTTTTAATACCTGGAATAATATGTTTTTACTATGGAGGAGAGACTTACAATTATTAAAATGATAATATTCCCCAAGATTTTATACTTAATACAATCAATAATACTTTCACCTACAAAAATAACTATCAAGAAACTGAATACACTAATGTTAAATTTCTTATGGGCACCTAATAGACCTAGGATTGCATTAAAGAAACATACTAATAGCTGGTCTCAAGGGGTATTTCTTTTCCAGACTTTAATTTATATATTATCTCTTCTATTATAAAAGTTATTACTTTATTAATAGATCGGTCATATGTCATAAAATGGAAAGATTATTGGGAGCTAATTAGTATGCACTTCATGAAAATCTCCTTAACACATAAAAATATGATTATAAATAACTCCATGTTGTGGTTGCTAAAGGAATTTTGTACTTCACCTATTACACCTAAACATATGGTCTGTTACCCATTAAATATTATTATTAGTTATCGTAACTTTATATTCATGCACCCTAAGTATAGGGAATGGAATTTTATTGTATTCCTATAATTTATACTCAGGGTATGCTTATGTCATCTACTTCTGAAGGAGCTCATTTAGCTATAGATAATAATCTAAAGTACTGGTATCAGCTGATATCTGATAATAAAGTTAAAAATCTAGATTTCTTAAAACAAGAATTTGATCTAAGAGAAACTTGCTGGTTAGAGGTTCAGATCTTTAGACAACATCTCATTGATAGAATAGATCTAATGTCTATAACAGTTAAAGAATCTATTCCAAAACTGATTGATTACTTGATAATAAATTTACAGCATAAAGTTTCTGATAAAGGTAAACTTTCATATATACATAAAATTATCAGACAAGAAACTTTTTACAATGTAGATTCATACTGGAATTATTTCACCTCTATTAATGGGGACCCACCAACTCAACAAGATAAACAATATATATTGGAATCTGCTTATAGAACTACATCTTCCATTGTCTGGAGACTTTATACATGGAAATTTTACATAGATCTTTTTATACACCTTTGATGATGAATAAAATTAATAATAAAGATAATCTATGTAAGAGATGTAATGTAGAAATTAATGCTGACTGGGCTCATATGTTTTATGACTGTATGAAGTTGAAAGAATACTGGAAGTCAATTAATGAATTTTTGCAGGCTCTTTTTACAGATAATTTCATTATTTCTAAGTCTCTTATATTATTCAACACACCTGTACCTCAATGTGTTAAAAGATTAAGCTTCCCTTGTTATGGTCTATCCTAGCAGTGGCTAGGAAAATAATAACTAGAAATTGGATTTCAGATACACCTCCTTCGTTCAATGAATTTAAAAATGTTATGAATATAATGTGTCATATGGAAATAAGCACAATTAGAATGAGAACAACTAGAAAAACATCACATTTTATTGTATGGGATAATTTACAAAATTTGTTAAAAAATTCTAATTTCAATAGCACAGTATTTTAGTTTAATTAATTGATCTGATTGTAGTGGATGTCTTTGTAAATACTTTAGTTGTTTTGTTGAATATTATAATAATACCTATTTTTAATTATTTGTATAAAATTGTTATGATATTTCTCTTATATGTTAAAACAATAAACTTGTTTTGAAAAAAAAAAGAAGTGTGATTAACAGATAAAAGAAGTTTTTGAGGTAGCATAAATTGTAATGTCTAAGGCTCTTTTAATATCAACCTAAATTCATTTTACAGTGGATTATAATCACACAAATGGTGGACATAATGTAACTCCTGAGCATGCAAAAGATTACAATTTAGAAATATAGAAGTAGAGATACCATTGAAATCTATGTAGAAAATGTTCAAACAGAGTTTGCATTTAGCAGGTTTGAATTGTGATGTTTCTAGATAAAATATGAGATCACATGCATCAACAATACAGTTTGGGGTCATCAGCATGGTAAAAATGGTAAAAAACTTCAGTTCAGATTTGGAAGTCGGTGGGAAGGGTTATGATAAAGAAAGATGAACCTATAAACAGGTATTAACTTTGAAAGACTATTATTATGCCCTTGATGTTTAAAGTTCAAGGCATTAGGCTGATATTTATTTACAAGTTTTCTTGGAATAACGTTTCAATGGCTCCTAAAAACTTCCAAAGCAGGAAAATAGTTGATCATTTTAAGATTGTTGAAATTCAGCATGAGGGCATTAAAATATTTTAAGGAGTAATGCCATGAACTATATAAGGCAAATCAAATTGTAGATGAAGGAAAATTGTGTACTTGATAATTAAGGATATAAGCTTAATTAGAATATATTAATGGAAACATTGTGCATTTGCCTAATGAGTTTGTTAGGCGGAGATGATCTCCTCGCAGTGTCCAGTATGGTGACGCAAACAATCCTGGAGAAGTCTGCGGGGACCCCTGGGAGAGTTATCTTTTCTTTGTAAAGGGCAGGGTGCCCTGTAATGGGTTTACCCCAAGAGATGGCCTTGCACCCTGGAAAGCATCATGGTTCTGGTGTTGTCAGGTGAGCTCTCACCAGCCCTAAAAAAATCCGGGGGAGAGGGTGTAAGTCTCACACCATGCCATACCCATATCCACCACAGGTCTCCAAGGTGAACAGGCTCTGCTATGTACGAGCAATATAGGTAAGGGAAGTCGGCAAGCCAGAACCTTAACTTTGGGATAAGGACTGGCTTTAAAGGCTGGGTTGATCAGGCTTGGGCATGAAATGGGGCTTGACACTTATTGAGGCTGTATGAGGCATAACCCCCTCACTGTGCTTCTCCTTCCTGGGGGGGGCAGGGGAATGGTGGCAGTGACTCTGGACACTCACTGGGCCCTTCCTGTGGATTGCCCAAGCTTTGGCGGGCGCCGGTACTGACTGGCATCCCGCATCATCTAGCAGCTAGCAGCTGACTTGGAACTGGTGCAGACTGGGGAATCTGACTGTTTAATTAAAACAAAGCATCACAAAGGCCTGAGATGGGTGCTGACACAATGTGATTTCTGCCCAGTGCTCTGAATGTAAAGTGAAGAAATTCAATGAAGTGCAGGTAAAAGATGGGAGTAACTATGACTCTCTTAAGGTTGCCAAATGCCTCATCATCTATGTGACAACCGTGCTTTGGCCCAGCAATCAAGGAGCCTCAATCCACACCGCTAACACCAGGGAGGTCATCTCATAGAAGAGGAAAAGGATAACTAATACACACAGTAAAGTACAATTTCCCTTAAGTGCACACAAAGATCACAGTCAGTCTGGGGCTAGTTGCTCCCTTGCTCTCCAGGTCCTCAATAAGTCTCTCCACTGGCACAGCTATAGGGTCCAGGTCTCAGCCTAACTGGGCAAGCTTAAACCTCCAGTACCCTCTCTGTCCAACCAGTGCTTCATGTCCCTGCCAAACAGCTGACACAACACACACACACTTTGAGATAAGTATTTATACAACTTCACAGACACTCCTGGGAAAGGCTGACACAGATTCTCCAGCTGTGCCCCTTTACCCAGACTACATGATAGTAATTACTGCCACCAACCAGTTAATAATATCAGCTACTAAAAAGCCCTAAAAAGGGTGTCCAATTATTACTGTGCAATATTATTATCCAGTGGTAATGTGACTATACAGTCTAAGGCTTATCAGAGTGGCCTATTACAATAAACTCTATATAAATATGCAATGTATTCTAGAGCATATCTCTACACAAATCAACCACAGGTAGAAGGGTTTAAAAATATTTAATAATAAATAATTAAAACACAAGACAAAACTATTACACCACAGAGATATCTAAGAGTTCATAGATCACACAGAAACTTAAAATAATACAGTAGGACAGGTCTGATTTCAAAGAAAAATACCTAATTAATCTTTATTAGCTTTAATTATTCCTACAAGAAATCACAGTGCTAGAAACTTATATACATAAAGAGGATAAGCAGTGCTGGGTTAGATGTCCAAAGTCAAAATGCTTTCCTATCTCTTCTGAGAAATAGTATTTAAACATTACTAACAAACATGTCTCTGGGTCCTCCCCAGATTACATCATTTTTGACACTTAGGTTTTCCCAGTATTCATATTGCATCATCTTGACACCTGTTCTGAGTTCCCAGGCTAATAGAAACTCCATTTACATTATTTAGCAAGCTAACACCTGCACAGGAGAATACAACACTAAAAGGCATTTCACATATACATTCTAGCAATTAGTCCTTAGTTAACACAATTGACAGAATATCTTCAGCCAGCCTGACCGGAACCAACTTTAAAGATCAAAGAATGTCATAAAGTCATTTCAATTTCAAAAGACAAATCTGAAAGGCTTGACATACTTTTTCTTTACAGCAAGGGGGCAATGTTGTAACAGTCTTGAAGTTCACATTTTACAGTGTTTTTCTTTCATTTAAAAACACAAGCCTGCATTTTACATTTATTTATACAAATGATAGAATTATGTATTAAATTCTGTTTGACTAGGCTGGCAGCCTTCGTCTGTCTTTGTCCAATCTTGACAATTTAATTAGTGACGTGCATGAATGGATGAATGAGATTCCCACTGTACCTACTTACTATCTAGTAAAACCACAGCCAAGGAAACAGGCTTGGCAGAATCAGCGGGGAAAGAAGACCCTGTTGAGCTTGACTCTTGTCTGGCACAAATAATAGACAAATAAATGATTTACAATATATGTGCTCATCTGTTTTTTGCCACTACTGAATATCTTTCAAACATTTAATTAATGAATGGACAAAACAGATACCGTGTGCAATGAGGGTGGTCACTTGGGATAAATGCAAAAAAAATTGCTCTTCATGTAATAAGGAGAGTCTTATCTGAGGTGATTGTGATAAAGAAAATAAGCAAGAATCTCAAAGACAGATTATGAAGAAAATGCTTAGAGAGATAGCAAATACAACATGAAAATGAAAATGTTCATACTGATGTAGATACTCATAAAAATATACAAATGTGGGTAAAACAACCCAGATGCCAATACTAAAAATCTGAGGAAAGTAAAGCAGCAAAAACTTACCATAACAGTAGATGTCCAAAAGGTCATCACCGTTGCAATAGCCTAAGCTTGTTGTGCCCAACCACAGTCCATAGCTAGCTTTCAAAGCTTAAGGACACTAAGAAGCTTACTGGGAACTCCAATATAAGTACAGAGTGCTAATTTAGTCACCGTAGTTGAAGAAGAGAAAGGCAGCAGCAATGGACAAGGATGGTACGAGGAAATCAATGCCTGTATTGTTGAAAAAAATTAGAAGAATGAAGTGTAAGTTAAATAAAAGTTGATGAAACAAAAAAGGAACTCAGTTTTATCAACATTGCATCATTTAGTGTTAATAGAATAAAATGTGATTTTTAGAAGAAGGTTAGTTATGTGCAAAATGTTAGATGCTTGTATTACAGCTGGAAGACATTAAGCATTTAAATAAAATACAAAAAGAAAAGTGACTATGATAATGAAGAATGGTATGAAGTAGACATTTACATGTGGGAAGTGTGATATTTAATAAAAAAGAATGCAAAACGTCAGATGTGACTATATGGAAGTGGGAAGACGGGTGGTACGAGATGATAGGAATGGTAGTATGAATTATAACAGCATATACAGCTGGTATTATTTCAGAAAGAGCAGTCGTTTGGATGTTTGAAAGTATCTGTGTTAGTGAAAATGAATACAGCATTTACTGAAGATTTTAATTGTAATTTAAGAGGAGAAATGTATTAAGTGTTACAAGATGTTAAGATGATGACACACATAATGACGTTGGTAATTTATGATTAGGTGAAGAAAGATAATGGACTAATGCAAGAGGGAGATTAAAGATGAGAATACATTTTATGTCTTTAGAGGGAACTAAGAAAGGAGAAGAGGAAGAATGTCAGACGGAATTACGGATATTATACGGGCAACATTTCAAAACAGGATACAACATGAATGTTTTCACTGGTAATGAATGCTGTATTATAGAAATGAAACTGTAAATTATGGGAAGTAAGATGGGAAATAAAGCTGTACAGTTTTCCATAGCATAACATAGGACTATGGTTTGATACTAAAATTTAAAAAAAGGAAATTGAATAAAACACTATGAGAGATGGAAAGAAAAATATGTAGGATTATAGGTTCATAGGTACATAGGTTGGTACTAGGCAATTGGCCCTAGAGCCTATACAAGCCTAGCCATAACAGTTTCCTGGCTATTTCTTCCCACAGTATTTACTTCCCTGGACCCCTTTCTAGCAGGATGACTGCTGTAATCCCCGGGGTGAATTTCCTATCGCCCATCCAGTCATCAAGGTTCCTTTTGAAGAGGGCCAAAGAGGCACTCTGCTTGAAATATGTATGACCAGTCTATTCCATAGTCTGGAGAGTCTCTGAGTCAGGAACCTATCCCTCCAGCATGTTTTGTTCATTGTGATGACAAGGTTTAGATCCCTGCAGCATGTGGCTTTGAAGGATTGGGATTTCTTTAAATGTAGCATGTCCAACAGCTCCGGGTTTGACATGGCATTTATGTTAAGCAGAGATCGCCTATGAGTAGACGATATGTGACACAGTATAGCTGGAGTTTTTTTAGACGGTCGGCATAAGACATCTGCTTTAGGCCTGTGATTCTTTTAGTGAGGTATTTCTGTGGCCTTTCCAGTTGTTGCAGATGTCTTGAGAGGCACATACCAAACAGGGCATTGTATTCTATAATGGGTCTAATGAGGGATGAGTACAGTGGGACAATGACCTCCTTTTTTCTGGATGAAAAGCACTTAGTGTTGAGGTGTGCCACATAGAAGGATTTCCTGACTGTTGTGGCGATGTGGTTATTGAAGGTGAGACTACTCTCCACCTGTGTCCCTAAGTCTCTTATGACACTTTTGGTGTTTAGTGTACTGCCACCTATGTGGTAATTCACGGGTACATGTTTTTTCCCAAAGGGGTTGACTATACATTTCTTAGCATTGAGCTTGAGCCCATGGTTCTGGCATCAAGCCTCTGTTTCTGTAAGGCCTTTTTGTAGAATATCCACATCATTTGGGGATTCAATAATGGCTCCCAGTTTGAAGTTATCTGTGAACTTTGTTTGCCAGAGTCCCTTAGTGTTAGCCTGTACTTCAGAGAAGTAGATGCCAAACAAGAGCGGTCCCAGGACTGAACCCTGAGGTACTCCACTTGTCACTTGTTTGGAGCTGGATTTGGAGTTGGCTACTTTTACAGTGTGGGTTCTGTCAGTAAACCAGTTGGCAACCCATCGAGTGATGTAGGGATTAATGCCCAGCTTAGTAAGTTTATCTATGATTCCTGAGTGGGGGATGGTGTCAAAGGCCTTGGAGAGGTCCAGATAGGCTGTGTGGACCACCTTACCCTCGTCCACAACTCTGGAGATTCAAAGAAGTCAATCAGGTTCAGGATACAAGATCAGACCTTCACAAATCCAAACTGGGTGGGGTCCAGTGTTTAAAGGTTGCCAATGTCTTTGTTTATAAGTTCCATAATAATGCGTTCCATGGCCTTGTAAACCAGACTCGTCAGACTGATGGGGTGGTAGTTCCCAGGATCCAATGTGGATCCCCCCTTGTGGAGTGGGATAGCTACACCTGTGCACCACTCATTGGGCATGAAGTCTGAGGTGAGACTATGATTAAACATGACACTTAGGTGAGGTGCCAGTTCATTTTGTAGTTCATGTAGTACACAGCCCAGGATGTTATCTTGTCCCATGGATGCTGTATTCTTAGCTTTGGAGAATGTGGATTTTACCTGTGTGGTCGTTATTACTGGAATTTGGTAATCTTTCAGTATTGAGATGGGCCGTTTAGGGGGTGAGAGGGGGGAGAAGTTGACAATGAATCAATATGCCAGGATACTGGCAATATCTTTGGGATCAGTATATTTAATGCCATTCTGTTGTAGCACAGAGCAGATCTGAGCATTGTCATTCAGATTCTTGACATATCTATAGAATGCCTTGTGGTTGTCTTTGGAATCTTTGGCAATTTTATTTCTGTAACTAACTTTAGAGGATTTTATGAGGGATCTCAGCTTCTTACTGAGGCTGGTAAGGGAGTTTTTTGCATCCTGTTATTTTCCTCTTTTCTGCAACAGTTTCTTCCTTTTGTTGTAAAGTTTGTTTATGGCAGGGGACCACCAGATTGGCTTCCTTTTTTTGAAGGAGAGCATATTGGTTCTATTTGGGATGGCACGATTCATGCATGAGTGGATGTGCTTGTACAGTGCCTTAGTGTAGGAATCAGCAGTCAAACTTTCAGTTCCCGTCTGCATGGGTGTTATGAAGTTTGTCACTTCTGACTTGAGTAGCAAGAAGATGGCTTTGGAGAAGTTTTTTACAGAGGTTTCCTTACTGGGGGGTGGGGAAGGGATGTGGATGTCAAGGGTGACTAGCTTATGGTCAGACCTGACCAACGAGGGGGTGACCATAGGTGTGGAGTGTCATTTTCCAATGTTGGTAATAACCAGTTCTAGGATATTGGATCCCCTGGTGGGACTATGGATTAGTTGATCCATGGCATTGGAATTTATGAATTCCAAGAACCATTGGGCAAAGGTGTTGATACACGAGTAGTTTTCCCAGTTAATGGCAGGGTAGTTGAAATCACCCAGTATTAGGGTCTTTGGTTCTATCTTAATATTTTCCAGTATGTTTAGAAAGGTGTAGTGAGAATCTTGGAGCATGGTGGAGGATCTGGAGCAAGATACAATTTGGATTGCAGACTTACCTAGTGTTAGTTGCATCTAGAGAATTTCAGACGCATTGTGTTGGGCAACTGCTTTCCATCCCCAGCCACTACCCCCTTAGCCTACTACCACCACAGTCACATCCTAGATGACACAACACATTAATAAACTTATGTTTGTTAATTCTTCTGTACATAATTCTCACTATTGTCTTTGATTTAATTTCTTTTTTATTTTAGAGATTATAGAGACTAAAAATGTAAACTAATAATTACATATTATTCTTCTTCTTTGTATTCTAGTTATATTAACATTTACTTTTTTATATATATATATATTATTCTAACAGACTGTTATTTTTATTTTTATTTTTATATTTTATATGTATCTATGGAGCTTTTCTCCTCCCCAGAACTTGAAAATGGGCATCATCCCCAATGGACTACCCTGGCAAACAAACTTCAAATAAATAAATAAATAAATAACTAGCCTGGTAGTGTGAATATCCTTGATGAATATGGACACTCCTCCACCTTTATTGTTTTGGTCCTGGTTTGGTGGCCGAAAAGTGTGGTATGAGTTGTAGCCTGGTATTGCAAGGGTGCTCTCTGGAGCTTTGAACCAGGTCTCAGTTACTGCACATATATCGATGTTCTCCATCATGTTTTTGTATGGATGAATAAGAGGTTAAGCAAGGGTCTTGGAGAAACAGTAATGACAGGAAGTAAATATTTTGTACAAGAAGAAACAAATATTTTAGGAATGATGTCTGACAAAAAAGAATGTGTGAAAGGTCAGTTTAGAAGATATAGAAATACATAGTTTACAGAAAACAGATACTGACCATCAGAAAACAAAATCTGTGGTAATGTGAAACTACTGCATACATGATCAGCAAGATTAAGAAGAATATTTTTCAGTTTAATTTTCAGTATAATTTGGGGGCTTTGACTGAATCCATTTAAAATGTTGAGTAAGATATTATGTGAGGAAAAAAATGGAGGTAGGGGTTGTTTACAGATGTTCTTTATATTGAATTTGGATGTTAAAGATAAGAAAATGTGATAAGTATATCTCATTAAGTAAATGAATGTAGGAGAAATATAAGTAATTTTTGGCAATACAGAAAAAGAAAAGAAAAGAAAACAAGATATCTGAAGCAAATGTTAGACAGGAATGCAATAAAGTGTTATGATCATGGAACTAAAAATCTAAGAACAGTTGAAGCAAGAAGGAAAAGTGGAACAATTTAATGATGGCATCTATGGATGGGATTTTCTGGTAAAGCACCTGTAGAATATTAAGAGAGAAAGATAGAAGAAATGATGCATATTTCTGTAATGAAAAACTATTTAAAAGCTTATTTAGAAATGGCAGGTAAATACTTTAAGGTCGAGTTGCATAAAATAAATACAGATATTGTATAAGGTTTGTATGAAAATATTGATGATTTTAATGAAGAAATAATTGAAATAATTCATATGATATATATCTATTTTATTTGGAATGGAAGATGGATGAAAAACTTATTTAACAGGAAACTATATAAACAAGTAAAGAACAAAATATAGTTGTGGCAATTATGTTGTGGAGTAACGAGAGGGACAGAGGTTTAAAGTCAGATGTTTATCTACTGTATATTGATGATCTCTTCTAATATAGTATAAAATGTGAATAGGAAGACTTTAAAAAGAGTCACCCTTATTATTCTATATTAGTGCTATGGGATTGTTTACATCCTTGCGAGCTCCCACCATTTTAGGGAGATTGAGCTTCAGTTTAACAGTTCTCCAGAAAGAAGTGACACTCAGAAATGCAGCACACAGTTTATTCTTCATTGTAGTATCAATATTTAAAAAAAAAAAAAAAAAATCCAAAGATAAAGCAGTGGAATACCCCCCCCACCCACCCAGACTTTTGTTCTTAGAGCATCCAAGGCATGTGAGCTTCCTTTGACATATACACGTGAACCATTATTCTATCTTACAAGTTTAGTTAAATGTTTATATAAAAATGTGGATGAGAGCGAAAAATGTGTAAACAAGTACAAAAATAGGCAGAAACAATCGGCTGAAGGTGCACACACTAACTTCTTGAATAAAAAACAAATAAAACAAAGATAAACGCTTTCATACTTAACCATAGTACTTCATCAGATTTAAGTAAAAACACAGAGGATTTGTAATAGCTTAATGTTACAAATCACGTGACTTTGATAAAGGTTTAACAGGGATATGTTCATTTAACTCCTTCCCTCTGGTAGCTTGTAAAATTGCCATCCATTTTATCTCTAGACATTTAAACTTTTCCTGTTTAGAAGATGAGTTCTGGTGTAATTCAAACTGGACATGCATGAACCATGAGGACGGAACCGTTGGTGCATCCCACGAGTGGAGTTTTGCCGTCTACGAGTACATCTGCAGAGAGAGAAGTGAAGAATCAGTGTTTAGAGAATCTTTTAAACAATGAAAGTGCTTTAGCAAGCACTGAAGCTCCTTTTTTGTTGCTCAACCGACTGGAACTGCTGAAACCAAATAAAAGAGGGCATTCTAATTTCTATGGGTCAGAGTCACAACACAAGCAAGAGGCAACAAGGAGAGGAGTTACCAGAAGCAGCACCAGTAGTACGAAGAAAAGTACGGAGAGTTTAGTCTTTAATCTTTCTAAGGTGACTCTAAGCCTTGAACAATTGAAGGTATTGAATTATGGCTTAAATTTTATGCCAGCGGGACAGTCTGTTTTAACTGATGTTCTTAATGACTTGAGACTATTTGTACATAGTTTATCTTTGAAATTGTAGTATGAAAATGCTCCTTCTACTGTTTCTCTTTTTAAAAAACCCAGTCTATATATGCCTGTTAATCCACCTTTGGTTGAAGCTTTTTATAGAGTATGCGAGGATGATATTTACAAATACTTTAGCACAAACAGGCATTTTGGTTATAGAAATCTTAGCCGCAAAGAATTTTCTAGTTTATTAGATTTAACAGCACGTAATGGTATTTGTTTCTGACCGACTGATAAAGGAGGAGGAATCGTGATTTTAGATTTTACACACTATCTAGAAATTATGCACAACATGTTGAAAGATGGTGATATTTATGGTATACTAAACCACAAGCATTGAAGCTTATAGATAAGATACGTTCTTATATCGAACATTTGTTTATGGAAGGTACAGTTAATAGACAGCTTTATGAATATTTTTTGGTTGAACATCCTATTATACCACAAATGTATGGCCTTTCCAAAATTCATAAAAACTCCACTGATCCACCAATGCGACCAATTGTATCAGTTAAGGGTTGGGCCATTGAGCCCCTCTCTTTGTTTGTGGAGAAACAACTTTGTCCAGTATTGGACAAAGTTAATAACATTCTTAGAGACACCAAGCATTTTCTGGGCAGGTTAAATGAATGGTCCATGAATTGTTTTGTTAATGATGTTATATTAGTAACTATGGATGTAACATCACTTTTTACCTGCATCCCCAATGACACAGGGGTGGACTTTGTGAAGTTATTTTTGGGTCAACACTTCACTTATGATAACAACAAAATGTATCTGATATGTTCACTTTTAGATATTATCCTGGAACACAATGTATTTGTCTTTTCTGAAGAATTTTATTTACAGTGTACAGGCGTAGCCATGGGCACAAAATGTGCCAGCAGTTATGCCAACATGGTAATGGCTGAGTGTGAGTCTAAATATGTATTTAATACTGGTAACATATTTTCAGATTTATTTTGCCTTATGGGCGCTTGTGGATGATGTGTTTTTTGTGTGGGGTAACACCTATGATACACTTTGTGAATTTATACATTACCCGAATAATACCAGAGTTCCTCCATTTTACATTTGAACATTTGTATGAACAGATTTCTTTCTTAGATGTCAATGTGATAAAAACTTTTGAGGGCCTAGATATTAGAATGTATAATAAACCCAGTAAGACTAACAATTTAATACATTCTAGAAGTATGCATCCTAGATATGTTAAATGGAATGTTCTAAGGAATCAGTTCTTTAGATCGGCTAGGTTACACACCAGGGACAGTGACATGTATACATCTTTTGATTTACTATCCGAGAACCTGAGGAAAAGAGGTTATGAGATGAATGATATTTCTCAGGCATAGAATTAAGCCATATCTCTCAGGGACACACGTACCAAATTTGTTGGTAATTATGACAATTACGAGCATAGTGCAGTTAATAACACGTCACAATGCCTTATAATGAGTGTCACTTATTCAAATGATATGAGTTCGATATGTGAGAGTATTAGGAAACTTAAGTCACGTGATTTGTATCATTAAGCTATATATATATGAACCTTCTGAGTTTTTACTTAGAGCTGACGAAGTACTGTGGTTAAGTATGAAAGCAATTATATCTTTGTTTTATTTCTTTTTTATTTAAGAAGTTAGTGTGTCAATTCAGCCAATTGTTTCTGCCTATTTTTTCATTAGTTAAATGTTTTCCCTATGTCAAACTTAAATGTCTCTTCCATAAAGCTATTAACACTGCTTTTCCAATCACTACTATGGGTCAGACCTTAGAAGCTATTCCAAATCTAAAACTAACAGCTACATGAACCCAGGTAATATACTAGGATGTATTTTATTTAGGTAAAAAGGTTAATATTGCAAACCCACCCTTAGGTGATTTATTCACAAATGCTCTACTAGGCATGTGCTGACATGTTAAATAGCAGTTTTGATACCACTACAAAAAGGTGGTGTTACAGCTACCAAGGAAAATTGGAGAGAATATCTTTTTCAATCTCATTTACAGTAAAATTGGTAACAAAAACACTTATTACATACCGGCTTTGCCTACTTAATTTAGCTGACTTTTTTTAAGGATGTCATACATGCCACTGTTAGAGAGTCATTCAGTTATAGCTGCTTACCTATATCAAACTAAGTTATTTGATATACTTCTCCTTTCACACAGTCCTGGTAAATGCAACAATTTAAACAGTAACACCTATGTAGTATATGGACAACTGTGATTATGCTCCAAAATCAGACAAAAAAATCCTATGATTCACATCTGCAGGATGAGATATGCCCATAACAGTATTTTCAGGGGTGAAAAGCAATTGTTACAAACCCTCTAAATGATGTTAAATATGGGCATCGCACAAGGATTGCTCTTTTGCTGTCAACTTTCACTGAATATCTTCGCTCATCTGCATAAGGAAGTTTACTGAAGTTTGTCTGAAAGTCATCATCATTAGCTCCCTTTTGCTCATTTTTTCTACAAGGGGTCAGGGTATCATGTTAACTGTCGCCAACTGTCTCGATTTAGTGCCACGCTCCTCCTTCTTCAACACTCATGCCTGACTGTCGCAGATCTTCTTTCACACAGTCTCTTTGCTGGATGTCCTGGCTACCTCTTACCATCTTCCTGTCTGTCCCAAATCTTCCTCACCAGATTGTCTTCTGCTTTTCTACACGTGTCCAAACCATGGTAGTCTGTTCTCTTTGATCTTTTCTGCAATTGGAGCTGCTTTGGCTTCAGCTTTTATGTCCTCATTTCTTCATCTGTTCCACAGTATGCATCCTACCACCCTTCTCAGCCACTTCATTTCCATCACCTTTAGCTTCTTCAACTCTTCTGCCTTTATTGCCCAGGTTTCTGTACCATACAGTAGTACTGGTCACACCACTGTCTTGTACAGCTTACTTTTCAGCTTCTTTGGCATTCTTCTGTCATAGACTACACCTGACACTCTATGCCAGTTGGGTGCAGCCCCTCTGATTCTATCTTTGACATCTTCATTCAGACTTCCCTTCTCCTCAACCACCCCTCCCAGATACTTGAAGCTGTTTACCTGTTCCACTCTCTTCTATTCTATCTCTATTCTCAGCTTCTTCTGATTTCCCCAGTTTGCTGCCATTGCCACCATCTTATCTGTGCTTAGTTTCATCCCATGTGCCTTCAGTTTTGCATTCCATTCTCCTATCCTTTGCTGAACTCCTAGCTCAGAGTCTGCCTCTAATGCCACACCATCTGCATACAGTAACTATGTTGATCTGTCCCCTCTAACTTGTTTGCTAATGTAGTCCATCACCGGTATGAACAGCAGTGGGCTCAGAGCTGAAACCCGGCGCACACCCACTCCAACTGAGAACCCCTCTCTGAGGCCAAACACTGTTCGCACTTGAGTCATTGGGTCCTTGCACATAGCCTGCACTAATTCTACCAATGTTTCTGGAACTTCAAACCACCACACTACTGCCCAGATCAGCTTTCTAGGGACCTTGTCATATGCTTTCTCCAAATCTAGAACAGCCCAGTTGGACTCTCTTCTCATTTCTAGCTTATTCTCAAGTATATGTCTCACTGGGCCAATTGTAATACATCCTGATCTGAATCTGAACTTACTGAGTCACTTCCTAGAAGTTGTTAGAGTGCCTTTGATGCCCTATTCTTTGCTATTGCAACTTCTTTCATAGGTTCATAGGTTCATAGGTTCATACTAGGCTATCTGCCCGAGGGCATTTACAAGCCTAGCCCATCGTTTTGTGGCTTACGCCACCCCTTTAGTATGGGGAACTATACCCATTATTTTGCTGTGCCTCTGTCGAGCAGTGACACTGAGGTAATCCCTGGGGTATATCTGCGATCTCCCATCCATTGGTCAAGATTTCTCTTGAACAAGGCCAGCGAGGTGCTCTGCCTCACATGTACCGGGATTTTGTTCCACAGCATAGGGAGTCTTTGGGTGATGAATCTATCCCTCCAGCACGTCCTATTAATAGCCGTGTCAAGGTTTAAGTCTCCCGCCCTTGTGGCTCTGATGGATCTAGATTTTCTTGAGGTGAAGCATATTCGTCAAATCTGGGTTTGACATGGCCTTGCATGTTAGGCAAAGGTCACCTCTGAGCAAGCGGTGGCGACTGAATAGAGCTGGAGTTCTTTCAGTCGGGCAGCATAGGACAGATTTTTGAGACCCTTTATCCTTTTGGTGAGGAACTTTTGTGGCCTCTCCAGCTGCTGCAAGTGTCGGGTCAGATACATTCCGAATGGGGCATTGTACTCAATCATTGGTCTGATGAGTGATGAGTAAAGGGAGACTATGACCTCCCTTGATCTAGATGAGAATCCCTTCATGATAAGGTGGGCAATGTAGAAGGTCTTCCTAACTACTTTAGCTACATGGGTGTCGAATGACAGACTACTATCAACCTGGGTCCCCAGGTCCCTGATAACTTCTTCTGTGCTCAGTGGATTGCCACCTATTTGGTAGCTAGGGGTAACCTTGTTTTTCCCAAAGGGTATGACTATGCATTTTTGGCATTTAACTTTAGGCCGTGGCTCTGGCACCAGTTATCCATTTCTGTGAGACCCTTCTGAAGGATATCTGTGTCAGATGTGTTTTCTACTATGGCCCAGTTTGCAGTCATCTGCAAACTTTGTCAGCCATAACCCTCCTGTGTTTGCTTGTACTTCGGAAAAGTAGATGCCAAACAAGAGTGGGCCCAGGACTGAGCCCTGTGGGACACCACTTGTGACAGGCTTTGAGTCTGACATGGCGCCAGCAGCTCTGACCCTGTGGGTTCTGTCACTCAGCCAGTTTGCAACCCATCTTGTGATGTATGGGTTGACATTTAAGCTGATGAGTTTTTCAATGATACCCGAATGGGGTATTCTATCGAAGGCCTTAGCCAGATCGAGGTAGGCTGTATGGACTGCCTTTCCCTCATCAATGGCTTTGGTGACTGTTTCGAAAAAGTCAACCAAGTTTAAAAGGCATGATCTGCCTTTGACAAAGCCAAACTGGGTTGGATCCAAAGTCTGCAAATTCCGTATGTCTTTATTTATGAGGTGCATTATGATGCTCTGCATGGCTTTGCAGATAAGGCTTGTCAAGCTAATGGGGCGGTAATTTCCAGGGTCGGTGGAGGCACCGCCTTTGTGAAGTGGTACCACAGTTGCAGTCGCCACTCCTGGAGTGCGTATCCAGCGGTAAGACTTTGATTAAACAGCTGTCCTAGCTGTGGGTTTAATTCCTCATTGAGTTCATGGAGCACACAGCCGGGGACACCATCAGGTCCCATGGATGCTGTGTTTTGCTTTGGAGAGCAGTTCTCACTTGGGCTGGAGATGTTTGGGGGCTGCAATCGTTTGGTATAGATATCTCTCCTTTTGGGGAGAAGTTTGCACTGAACCTGTCAGCCAGTATGTTGGCAATGTCTGTAGGATCAGTAATCTTCACATCATTTTGAACAAGCTCTGAGCATATCTGGGAGTTTCCTCCCAGGTTTCTAACATAGCTAAAGAAGGCCTTATGATTGTCTTTTGAGTCTTTAGCTATTTTCTCTCGAAATTTGCTTTGGATGATTTTATGAGAGCTCTTAGTTTTTACTTATAGTGATCAAGGGTGTCTTACCTTTTAAGGATTTTGCTCTGTCTTGTAGTAGCTTCCTCCTTTTGTTGTAGAGTTTGTTTATGGCTGGGGTCCACCAGACTGGACGCTTGCCTTTGGTACAAAGAGTCTTTGTTTTGCTTGGGATTGCCTTATCCATGCAGTCCTGCAGGTGCTGGTAGAAGGCATTTGTAAGTGATTCAGTGGCTTGAGTACTGTTTTCCGCATTTCGGGGGCCTTAAAGGAGACCACACTAGTCTTTAGAAGTGTGAAGTCGGCTTTTGAGAAGTTCTTTACTGTGGTCTTAATTTTTATTTCAGGTGGGGGTGGGATGAGGACCTCCAGCGAGATTAGTTTGTGATCTGATCTCACCAGTGAGGGTACACCTCCGGTGTTGAACATTGTGCTCCCATGTTCGTGATGATGAGATCAAGTATGTTATCTCCTCTTGTGGGGATGGTGACTAGTTGTTCCATGGCATTTGAGTTTATGAATTCCAGGAACTTTTGGGCTAGGGTGTTTGGGCTTGAGTAGTGTTCCCAGTCTATATTAGGGTAATTGAAGTCACCTAGTATGATGGTGTTTGGTGATACATTTATCCCTCTAGTGTTTTCAGGAAGGCCATGTGAGGTTCCTGAGTTTGTGAGGGTGGCCTGTAACATGCTACAATTTGCAGAGCAGTCTTGCCTATGGTTAATTGCACCTGGATGGTCTCCGATGCATCGTGCGTTGCCACCAGTCTTGAGGTGTGGGTGTCCTTGATGAATATGGATACCCCCTCCTTTCTTGGTATTGTCCAGATTTTGGGGCGGAGCATGATATGAGGTAAAACCTGATAGCTGGGGTGCTCTCAGGAGCCTTGAACCAGGTTTCTGTCACAGCACAGACATCGATGTTCTCCATACTGAGAAGGGCCTCGAGTCGTGCATTTTGAGATTTAGACTTCTGGCATTGAGCAGCATTACCCTTAGTTTTTTCCTTTTTGTAATCTAGGGTGGTAGGTTTAGAATTTGAGCCTTGCCTAAAAGGCACTATGGGGTGGCAAGAGCCTTTGCCAATATCCGGAATCCCAGGGTGACAGGTGCAAGCCGTCCCTTGAAGCAGCGTGGCTTGTCCAGCATGTCATCCCAGGCAGACAGACACTGGATCCCCTTTGAATGACACCAGTGTTTAAGCCAATTGTTAAAGCTGATCATCTTATCTCTGTATTGTGGCATCATTCTTGGTGAAGGTAGGATACTGCTCAAGGTCAGGGTCATACCTGTCTGGGCTACATAATCAGAGAGCTCCTCAATGTCTCTTTTCATGTAGTCCAAGGAGGTGCGTCTCAGGTCGTTTACACCAGCGTGGACAATGACTGAATCATATTTGTACCTGCTGTTGAGAGACCTGAGTGCTTGCGTTATGTGGTGGATTCTAGCCCGACAGGCAGCTTACTGTGACCTTCTCCTTACTCAGTCTGGTGGCGGGGCGTCAGTGTGTCTGACTATGGAGTCACCAATGACTAGTGTGTCTGGCATTGTGTTTGGCCTTAAGGGCTGTGACTGTTTGACACTCTGACTGTGAGGTCTATGTGTTGCAGGTGTTGTGTTCTGAGGTGGTGGTTGTTTGGGTGTCTGCTTTGGTGGCCTCTGCTGTTTTGGTAGATTTTTGATCAGAGCCTCCAGTATGTCTTTGTGTGTTTATGTGTATGATTTGAGGTTGTAATGGTAATATGTGAGACTGGGTCTATAGTGTGTGTGGTAACCTTCTCCTCCTGACTGGTCTTGCCAGTCCTATGTTGAAGAGCTCAGCCTCCAGTTTGGCCGTATAGTTGCATCTCGCATGTATTTGTGTTTTGTGGGAGGAGGAGAGGGTTGTCTGTGTACATGAGGCAATTGTAACATTGCCTCAATATTCAGGTTCACCAGCTGAGCAGGAGAGGACACTAGCAACTGATCCCTCGACATGCTAGAAGGAATAGACAAAAAACTTTAAAAAGATTCGGGGGCGTGGGTGACCGAGAAATGGGGGGTTGCCTTTTTTGGGTACTATCTATGACAAGAGTGCCGTATCAAGGTAATAAGTACTGTAGGAGCAAGTGCTACGTTTAACAGATAGAGAATAGTCTACTTGGAGTCAAGTAGAGATGATCTTTTTAATTATAGGATCGCTGATTAGATCAGTAGTATAGTTCGAGGAAGGTAGTTTTAAGGGAAAATTTGAAGAGTGGACTTTAGGTAGCCCGAATAGTTTAAACCTGCTTAACCCGGCACTGCCCTAGTGTGCAACAGTAGCAACTCCGCGCTAAATCGGGCTAAATCGTGCTAAAGCGTGCTTTATAGCAGGGGGCTGGAAAAGACAGGAAATGACCCAAATTGGCCAACAAACCACAAGTCACTGCCCTAAACCACTCCTCTGAGGACAGATGAAGGAGTTATGGAAATGACCCCTAGTGGCCAATAAAACTACAGTTTCAAGTCAGTAACCACCTCTCCGAGGGGCAGGGAAGCTGCTCAATGTTAGTCACTGCTTCTTTGTTAGCCAACCAGTAGTCCTTCCTAGCCTGGTCAGTCTTTTCTATCTTCCACTTCTTCCTGGGCTCCTCCTTTCTTTTTATGACTTTCTGGACTTCTCCATTCCACCACCAGCTTCTTTATATACCTTATTTCCATACCTGGCTCAGCCACATATCTTTTCTGTAGTCCTAACACATGCTATTTTTAGGGACTGCTATTCTTGTTCAGCTCCACCTATTTTCTCCCCTTCTTGGGGTGCTAGAGCCCTGAGTAATTCCTTGAACTGTTGTACTTTCTCTCCAGTCAACTTCCAGGTCTTCAGCCTTGTCTCTGTTGACTTTAGAGCCTTCTCTGACCACTGCTGGCAGCTGATTGTGGAAACTAGTGGTTTATGCTGTGGGCTGACTGTTTCACTGGGGATGACTTTGCAATCATGGATTCTACCCCAGTGCCTTTTCCTTACTAGGAGGAAGTCTACCTGAGTTGCATGTTTGCTACTCTTGTATGTGACCTTGTGACTGTCTTTCTTTCTGAACCATGTGTTGGCTACTATCAAGCCATTTGCTAGACAGAAGTCTAAAATGGTTTCTCCTTTTTTATTCCTGTTGCCCCACCCATGTGGACCCAGGCAGTCCTCATATTCTGTTCTGTCTGTCCCGATATGTGCATTCAAGTCACGCATTATCAACACCAATTCATGTTGTCCTGCTTTATTTAGTAGGTCTTGCAACTGCTGTCTGAATGCACTCTTTCCCTCACTATCACAACCCTGCTATGGGACATAGGCTGAGATTATGAATACTGCCCTATCATTACACTGGAATCTGATTGCCATGAGTCAGTCATTAATTCTGATGATATCACTCACTGCCTTCTGAAGCCTCTCTCTCACAACAATTCCTACACCATTTCTAGCCTGTCCCCCTCCTGAGTAGTAGAGTCTGGATCCCAAGCCAAGTGCCTTTGCTGCACGACCCTTCCATCTCATCTCTTAGATACATAGGATGTCCAACCTCCTCCGTAGCATCATGTCATCCACTTCCAAGCTGCATCCTGTCAGTGAACCTACATTAAGCATAGCAATTCTCAGTTCATGTTTTACAGGTTGGTTGGTTTTATGTCCAGCTTTAGTTAAACAAAGCTATCCCAGGTAACCCAGACTGAAACTTCCTCCACCAGGGCAGTGTACCTGCTCACCTCCCCCCCCCCCACAAATAATAGGCAGCATACCTGCTCACCTTCCACCACACAAAACCATTGGCCAAATCAAGCCACATCCTTAGAGGGGGAACAGAAGAGGACAATCCTGTCCCTCTTTTCCACTCCAACCAACCAAATCTTCCTCCACCAAAAAAGGGAGGGTGGGAGGGACCAACTCACGCCAAATGTAACTACTTCCTTTAGCTCCCTACACTTAAACCCATTCTGAGTCCCACCCTTCTTTACCTCACTAACTTAACTACTCCAATCCCCCTTCACTACCTACATTGCCATGACTCTAGTGATTAGCCAATCCCTTAATCCCTAGCCTAGCTCTTCCCCACCCCCTCCCTCCACTTACTCGTGGGTCCAGGACAACTTTGTTTGTGCCAAACTGCATTTGTCCCGTACCCCCTTTGAACAAACCACTCTGGACATGCAAAGCCATTTGACGACGTTTATTATATATTATCATACATGAACTTCAAACTTATAAACAATATCAATTGTCATGAGCCACAATGATCCTCAGGGCAGCGTAACAACTCACCCTGCTCGAACACCTCAGGGCAGCGTACCTGCTCACCCTGAAACTTCCTCCACTGGGGAAGCATACCTGCTCACCCCCCCCCCCAAATAATAGGCAGCATACCTGCTCACCTTTCACCACACAAAACCATTGGCCAAATCAAACCACATTCTTAAAGGGTGAACAGAAGAGGACAATCTTGTCCCTCTTCTCTGCCACCAGCCTGATCCCAGGCTGTTTCCCCTCTTAAACCTTAACCTGCAGCATCTCTTGTAGAAAGAGCTTGAGATGCAAATTAAACAAATCCAAACCAATTTAATTCAGATGAACTCCATCTGTATGATACCAACCTACCTTTCCTTGCCCAAAGTCCCCATGAAGAATGATATGTATCACCGATTTTCTTAGCTGTCCTTGCAGTGCATGGTTGACAAACCTCCTGGCCCTTTCAATAGCTTTATAACTGCATGCCTCCCTCCACAACAATCGAGGAATCACCTCCAACCACACAGTTTACATACCAGGGTACACCCTATTCATGATTTAGCCTTCTGAAATTCAAACATTTACCTATCCCAATGCATACCCCTAACCCCATGCCAAAACACCGAACATCCTAAATAAGATAAACGCAAATTATTTCCATCCTCCCTGATTCATCATTTTTTAAATCCCTCCCCTTCAACTATTTAAATTTATTGGCCATCCTACTGTATTCCATAGTACCAGAATACAAAAGTGACCACCCCTTTCAATTCATCTTGCTGTTTTAAAAATAGTAACTCTCCACTAAACCTTAACTTTTTAAACCGGTAAAACTTAAGTTACCTACTTTCACATCTAACTTCTCTAGTGCACACTGCGGTGTGCTTTTTTTTTTTAATCTACCTTTAAGCATCCCTGTGACTAGCACTTGCTCTAATACCTGCTGAAAAGCACTAGGAAGCCTTAAACTGATACAAGCACTCAACTCTCCTTGTTGATAAGGAGAAATTAATCGTAGGCACTAAACAGCCTATAATTGCAAAGTACCTTGCTAAGGTAAGGGAAAACAGCTCCTGTTCTTTACAAAAAAAAAAAAAAAAGCTCCAAACCAGGCATGTCCAAGGGTCAGCTTCTGGTGATTTCTCCTGTCCACCTAGTGAATCTGGGCATACTGGGGCAATGCAGCAATTGCCTCATGTACACAGACAACCCTCTCCTCCTACCACCCAACACTACAACCTGTGAGAGATGCACTTACATAGCCAAAATGGAAGCAAAGCTCTCTCCACCCAAGATTGTGCTAGACAGTCAAGAGGAGAAGGTTAACACCCACACTACACCTCAAGCAACACATAGCCCTTCTAAACCCACACCACCAACACCCACATATAGCAACACTAAATCCACATATGCAGAGGCCCTTAACTATAACCTGCCCAAGCAACAAGGACCTCTGAAGCTGAAACGCAAACAAACACCAATCACAACCAAAGTGTCACATAGTGCACAACACCAGTGTGCCACCCAGCAACAGCCCCTAAGGCAAGACAACGTACCTAACACTTTAGTCATAGGTGACTCTATAGTCCGGCACACTGATGTCCCACTCACCAGGTTGAACAAGGAGAAAATTACAGTCAGCTGCCTGTTGGGTGCCAGGATCCACCACATAACGCATGCACTCTAGTCACTCCACAACAAGTACAAATATGACTTTGTCATTGTCCATGTTGGAGTGAATGACTTGAGACGTACCTCCCTGGACTACATGAAAAGAGACATGGAAGAGCTCTCGGATCATGTGGCCCAGGCAGGTATGACCCTAGCCCTGAGTGGCATCCTGCCTTCACCCAGAATGATACCACAATATAAGGACAAAATGATTCACTTCAACAATTGGCTAAGCTAATGGTGTCATTCAAAGGGGATCCAGTATCTGTCTGCCTAGATGACATGATCGACAGACCATGATGCTTTGCCAGAGATGGTCTGCACCTGTCGCCCCTGGGATTCAGGTTACTGGCTAAGGCTCTTGCCACCCCTATAGTGCCTTTTTTAGGCAAAGTTCAAAGGACAAAACCACCACCGTAACAGGTACAAGCATGCAAAATCTGAAGGTAATGCTACTCAATGCTAGAAGTCTAAACCTCAAAATGCACTCTCTCGAGGCACTCCTAAAAATGGAGAACATCGATATCTGTGCAGTAACTGTGACCTGGTTCAAGGCTCCAGAGAGCACCCCTGCAATACCAGGCTACAACTCTTACCACACTTTTCGGCCACCAAACCAGGACCGAAACACTAAAGGTGGAGGAGTGTCAATATTCACCAAGGATATTCACACCACCAGGCTAGTTGCCCAACACAATGCATCTGAAATTCTCCAGGTGCAACTAACACTAGGTAAGACTGCAATAGAAACAGATCCCCCAACATGCCCCAAGATTCTCACTACACCTTTCTAAACATACTGGAAAATATTAAGATAGAACCAAACACCCTAATACTGGGTGATTTTAACTACCCTGCCATTAACTGGGAAAACTACTCGTGTACCAACACCTTTGTCCAACGGTTCTTGGAATTCTTAAATTCCATCGCCCTGGAACAACTAATCCATAGTCCCACCAGGGGCTCCAATATCCTAGACCTGGTCATTACCAACATGGGAAATCGATGCTCCACACCTATGGTCACCCCCTCGTTAGTCAGATCTGACCATAAGCTAATTACCCTTAACATCCACATACCACCCCCACCCCCCCAGTAAGGAAACTTCCATAAAAAACTTCTCTAAAGCCAACTTCATGCTACTCAAGTCAAAAGTGACAAACTTTATGACACCCATGCAGACGGGAACTGAAAGTTCAACTGCTGAATCCTACACGAAGGCACTGTACGAGCACATCCACTCTTGTATGAATCGTGCCATCCCAAATAGAACCAAGATGCTCTCATCCAAAAAAAGGAAGCCAATCTGGTGGTCCCCTCCCATAAACAAACTTTACAACAAAGGAAGAAACTGTTGCAGAAAAGAGGAAAATCCCAGGATGCAAAAAACTCCCTTACCAGCCTCATTAAGAAACTGAGATTCCTCATAAAATCCTCCAAAGCTAGTCACGAAAATAAAATTGCCAAAGATTCCAAAGACAACCACAAGGCATTCTGTAACTATGTCAAGAATCTAAATGTCAATGCTCAGATCTGCTCTGAGCTAAAACAGAATGGCATTAAATATACTGATCCCAAGGATATTGCCAATATCCTGGCAGATCGATTCAGTGCCAACTTCACCCCTCCTGTCACCCCCTAAATGGCCCATCTCAATACCGGAAGATTGCCAAATTCCGGTAATAACGGCCACATAGGTAAAAAACGCACTCTCCAAAGCTAAGAATACAGCATCCATGGGACCAGATGACATCCTGGGCTGTGTACTACATGAACTACAATATGAGCTGGCACCTCACCTAAGTGTCATGTTTAATCATAGCCTCACCACAGGTTCTGTGCCCACTGAGTGGCGCAGAGCTACAGTTATCCCACTCCACAAGGGGGGATCCAACTTGGATCCCGGAAACTACCTTCCCATCAGTCTGATGAGCCTTATCTGCAAGGCCATGGAGCATATTATCATGGAACTTACAAACAAAGACATTGGCAACCTTCAAACACTGGACCCCACCCAGTTTGGGTTCGTGAAGGGCTGATCTTGTCTCCTGAACCTGATTGACTTTGAATCAGTCTCCAGAGCCATGGACAAAGGTAAGGTGGCTCACACAGCCTATCTAGACTTTGCCAAGGCCTTTGACACCATCCCCCACTCTGGAATCATAGATAAACTTACTAAGCTGGGAATTAACTCTTACGTCACCCAATGGGTTGCTAACTGGCTTACTGATAGAACCCACACTGTAAAAGTAGCCTACTCCAAATCCAGCTCCAGACAAGTGGCAAGTGGAGTATCTCGGGGTTCAGTCCTGGGACCGCTCTTGTTTGGCATCTACTTCTCTGAAGTAGAGGCCAACACTAAGGAACTCTGACTAACAAAGTTCGCAGATGACTGCAAACTGGGAGCCATTATTGAATCCCCAAATTATGTGGATACTCTACAAAAGGGCCTTACAGAAACAGATGCTTGGTGCCAGAGCCATGGGCTCAAGCTCAATGCAAAGAAATGTATAGTTATCCCCTTTGGAAAAAAACATGTACCCGTGAATTACCATATAGGTGGCAGTACACTAAACACCGAAAGTGTGATAAGAGAATTAGGGACACAGGTGGACAGTGATCTCACCTACGATAACCACATCACCACAACAGTCAGGAAATCCTTCTATGTGGCACACCTCATCACTAAGGACTTTTCATCCAGAAAAAAGGAGGTCATTGTCCCACTGTACTCATCCCTCATTAGACCCATTATAGAATACAATGCCCCGTTTGGTATGTACCTCTCAAGACATCTGCAACAACTGGAAAGGCCCAGAAATACCTCACTAAAAGAATCACAGGCCTAAAGCAGATGCCCTATGCTGACCGCCTTAAAAAACTCCAGTTATACTCTTTCGCATATCGTCTACTCCGAGGCGATCTCTGCTTAACATAGAAGGCCATGTCAAACCCAGTCCCTCAGAGACACACGCTCCAGGGATCTAAACCTTGTCATCACAATGAACAAAACATGCTGGAGGGATAGGTTCCTGACCCAGAGACTCCCCAGACTCTGGAATAGATTGCCCATACATGTCAAGCAGAGTGCCTCTTTGGACCTCTTCAAAAGGAACCTTGACGACTGGATGGGAGAAATGAAATTCACCCCGGGGATCATGTCAGTCACCCTGCTAGACAGGGGTCCAGGGAAGTAAATAGTGTGGGAAGAAATAGCCAAGGAATTGTTATGGCTAGGCTTGTATAGGCCCTAGGGCTGATAGCCTAGTACCAACCTATGAACCTATAACCTATAAGGCATGCTTCTCAGCCCAGTGGATATACGAATGGCCCAAAATGAGTATACACTTCCCTAAAAGAAAAAGAAAAATTGTTAATAACCACAAACAGTACTATCTAATAAAAGATAAAAAGGCATTTGAGGACCACCTGCCTGCCCTCTTAATAACCTCAATTGAACTACCCTGTCTAGCCAAATCCGAAGCCCTCCCAATTCTAAATGAATGAGCTGCAAACTTCTCAGCCGGAAATCCCATGCAACCCAAAATCCTCCTAATTAAAGTAATTAACCTATTACTGGAAACTACCCTGCCATCCTTTGAGCAAAACACTAACCCCTCTGAACACCCCAACCTCCTACTCCTAAATTTTGTAATCCAAGTTACTGTGCAAAGATGAAGGTTCCTGTCTGCTTTGAACATTACCGTACATCCCCTACCCAACTGATCCATTTTGCTTTTCTGTATTACGATGTTGACCTCCCTCTGAGTCATTATACCATCCTTCCAACATAAGGAACCTAACAATTCCGATACCCTGAAAGTGCCAAAATATAACCACATGCATAGAGTGCCCCACATAAAATAATCCAGTGACCCACCATGTAATAATCCTAAACCCTGTAACAAAATCTTCAATATTCCCCTTATAATTGGCAATTGTGTATCCCTACGCTCCACCATCACCCTCCCCTACCATCTCAACATACGCCCTAATGTCCAGGACTTTGTAAAATCTTGCAACCCCCCAACTTAGCAAAATTGCTAATAGCCACCAGATCCACTTTAACTGTCTGCAAAGCCTTATCTTTCTCCCAAGTACTAGCCATATATCTTAACAATTATTCCTCTGACCATACCTATACCTCTTCCAGCAATCGCAAAACAAATTGATTAAAATCAAAAAGAGCCCTACCATATGCCTTCTTCGTAGAAGAAGCCCAGGAATGCTGCACCAGATGCCTGATTATCCTGTCCCAAGCTTCCACACCTCCTCCGGCAATCTTTCTGGCACCTCGACCACCCCTGGAGCCAACCCTCAAAACCTTCAGAACTGAAAGTGGGACAAACTATCAGCAATACCATTCTTAACACCAGGCACATGTACCGCTGTAAAAGAAAAATTTATTAACAGGCTCAGCAATACCAACTTCTGCAATATCCTCAACAGCAATTCTGCCCTAGCTGTCTTCTTTTGTAACACCTTCACCACAGCCATATTATCCGAATGAAAAACTACCCACTTGTTCCTCAACTGCTCCTTCCACACTACTGAAGCTGCCTATATCGGCATCAGTTCTAAAAAAGCGACATCACACCTCTATTCCTCATCCCAATCTGGAGGCCATTGTGCTGCAGACCATCTTCCCCCAAAGTAAGCCCCCATGCTAATACCGCCCACTGTGTCTGTAAACAACTGAAGTTCTTCCTAACCCACCCAATCCGATTGCCAAAAGGAAATCCCATTAAATTGTTGCACAAAACCATCCCACAACTTCAAATTCTCCCTCACTAGCCTGGTCACCCTAACCCAATGATGTTTGCTCCTACCCCCTTTTAGCATATAAGCGAATGCCCCTGCAAAATGTCCGACCCAGATGTACCGCTTGACAGGCAAAGTTCAGAAGACCCAACAGTTCCATGACTGAACCAACCTGAATCTTATTCTTGTCCAACACCCCCCCCCCCCCCCATATAGCTGACTGCAGCCTCTCTATCTTATTCTGAGGTAGACAAAACAATCCCTGTTCCACATCTACCATTAACCCCAGGAACTCCACTGCTCTTGCTGGGCCTTCCATCTTGTGCTGTGCCAAAGGTACACCCAGTTCCTCAAACATACTGGTAAATTCCTGCAACCCCTGTTGATCTCCCACCCTCCCTTCCCCTTCTAACAAGAAATCATCCAAATAATGCATCACCTTCTGCATTCCCACCCTCTGATTCCAAATCCAGTGTAAAAGGGTACTAAATTTCTCAAACGTCGCACATGCCATGGAACAACCCATTGCATGGCAATGTCAAAATAGTACTTACCACCTACCTTCATCCCCAACAATGGCCAATCCTCCTTCCTAATGGGCAACAAATGGAAAGCTGATTCAATGTTAACCTTAACCAACCACGGCTCCCGAAATTCCCTGATCACCTGCACTGCATCGTCCAAAGAGGCACAACACACCCTAACTTCTTTGTCCACAATAAAATCATTCACTGACCTCCCTTCTGGAAATGAAAGATGATAAATCAATCTATACTCCATTTCTTTGGCAGTAAACCCAACAGCAACACCTTATAGCTAACAAAAGGCGGCATATCAAATAGACCCCACAATCGCCCTGCCTTACACGCCTTACCTACCAACTCTTCCAAAAAATTCTCTTTACCTTGTACTGAACGGAGGTTCTTACAACTCCCCCTCCCCAACCCCACCGTGGACTTAATAGGAAATCCCTGTTAAAACCACTGAATGACCTCAGTCTTAAGAATGAAATCAGGACATTGGCAAAGCATATCCTCCAATACCTCCACCTTAATGGGGAAAGGCACGCCTCCACCTATTACCTTTAAAGGATCCCATTCCCCTGAGTCCACGAAAATTGCCCCTACCGCAAGCTGTCTGTAATCCTTGAGAGGAAAGAAAATCTCCCTCTCGGCCCATACTGGTGTTGTTCCATGCACCAAAACCCTGCTGTCCACAATAAGCCGCCGAATGATTTCCTCCACATCTTGAGCAAGTATCTGCAAATTTGCACCCAACCCATGAACAAGTACACTTGTTAAACAACCAACACACCCCACCTGCCTCACCCACACTCATCCTCCTATTAAACCCACCAAAGCTGTCCATCATTGTATTCAGCCATATATAAGGATGATTCACCTCCCACTGCAGAGACTGGTCAACTGCTTTCCATTTATGGAACCGCTCATTATACCACAACCATGCATTTCCCGGCCTCAAATGTTGTACCTCCCGAATGGTGAGAAAATACCCTAAAAGGGGCAAAGCCAAAGCTCCATCCTTCTCCAGTTGCACTGCCATGTAATAAAAAAAGCCAACCACCCAGTTGTCCCAAGTCCAGGGCCTAAGCTTACCTGTCCTTTTCCTACCCAGCACTGCTAATGCCACCAGCAAGTCCTTGCTAGTGTCTGACTCCACTTCCACTAACCTGTTGACCCCTTCCGCATCTAGCAGCTCAAACATATCCACGTACTCACCTTTCCAGATTTTTTCTTTCACCGTCCCCAAAATGTGCGGGGTTAAAATAACCCCTCTATTGCCCTGTCCTAGCATCTGAGTAGCTACACAGTCCCCTGGCTGCAGCCCAAAATCTGATCTTACCTCCGAACCAGTCAAGCTGTCCTTAGAGTCCAGGTCCACTCCAACCATCTGTCCTCCTAGACACCTATCTGCCTGCACCAACCCCCTTTGCACTCTGTCTGACCCTGTTTCTCCCCTTTCCATATCCCCATCCAACAAGACCTCATCAACTGCCTGTGCCTCACCATCCTCACCACCTAGTTCCCCAACCATTGGTATATTAATATAATTACCTGCACCTTTGCCTTGCGACGTACTGGGAACAGGAGCCTCCACTGTAACTGTCTGTTTCTCTGCCTGCTGCCTTTTCCCCTGGCCTGACGTCATCACAGGGCACCGTCTCTTTCTGCCTGAAGCTTGCTCTGGCTCCGCCTCGGACCTCATCAAATCCTGGAATAATTCTTCCACTTGGGCTATGATAGCCTGCCATCGTTGTCACACTTCTGATAACTTAGCCATCTGTAAAAAAGAACACAATGTTAACACTGTTCCACAAACCCGACTACCCTTCTCCCCCAACCCCAATAATGTTGTCTTTCCCTATGCCCCACTACTCTCTACCAACTCCCCTACTTACCTATACTTTGCAGCCTAGAACTAGCCCTTGCATAGCTTACCTGCTAGGCATGCAGTCTCATCAGTAACTAATGCACTTATACTTCCTCCCTAAATAAAATATCCCATGCCTATCACACGGTTTACATTTAAAACTGCGTATTGCAGAAGAGCGAACAGAACATGTCTGAAAGGCTGTTTGTAAGGTTTGCAAATGGCGAACGTAAAAAGGTTCAAATGTGCAATGAGCGAATGCACTATGAGATTCGCTCATTGCACATTTGACATTCAGGGGTGGATTGCTCTATAGTGGGGATCAGGAAATGGTTCCTTTCCCCACTGTAGTGCAATCTCGGAGTTAGAATAATAAAGTAGGGGGGTGTGGGGGTGCAGCCCCCTCCACATGGGGGGGGTGCATGGGGGCTTGCCCCCCTGCTTTACACTTTGTTTTTTTTTTCTTCGACTTTCATGTACGAAAAACAGCGAATCTGCTGTTCGATTTGCTGTTTTTCAAACATGTAAGTTTGTCGACATTGTCAGTTTTTGTGGTTTCGAGTCGCTCATATAAGCACTCGAACCACTGCAATTTGCGGTTTTAAAGGTAAACCTATCACACTTTTCACCTTTCCGCTGCACACCCATTCAGCCACACACTTCCCTACAGCTACCATCCCCTGCCCCCTCCCCACCTGGTGTGTATGTATGTATATATATATATATATATATATATATATATATATATATATATATATATATAAAATGAATAAAAAAAAATCCTATCCTCTACCCAGCCACAGATACCAGCACCATTCAACCCCCAGAAGCCTGTAAAACTTACCTCTTTCTTCTGGACCGCAAATCCTTATGCCATGAGAGGTAATGGCTGAAATCCACAGTGCGCATGCGTGAACCAGCACCTGAACAGCCAAAAACGAAAGAAGAAACCGAGAAACCACCAGGGAAAGAGAAAGGGAATCCCCACCACTACCGACACACCAAATGTAACTACTTCCTTTAGCTCCCTACATTTAAACCCATCCTGAGTCCCACCCTTCTTTACCTCACTTCCTTAACTACTCCAATCCCCCTTCACTACCTATATTGCCATGACTCTAGTGATTTATCCAATCCTTTAATCCCTAGCCTAGCTCTTCCCCACTCCCCACCCCCTCCCTCCACTTACTCGTGAGTCCAGGACAACTTTGTTTGTGCCAAACAGCATTTATATTGGAAAGGTGTTGCGATGTGATCAGCTTGCGGGGGCTTATTTGCCAACATAGTTCTTCTCCCACTAGATCATGACTATCTGTTCAATTTTAATTTCTTTAGGTCATGTAAAGTTTATACATGCTTTTTGGATGACATGTTTATTCCATGGGATGCTGAGAAAAATAATATCCCCCTTTTTTGGCATATATCAAAGTACAAGCTTTTTACAGTTTACTTATTTAATGCCATGAGATACATATTACATATCTAGATATCTGGTTGATGAAAGATGTTATTAACAAGATGTTTCTTTCTAAAATACATAGAAAGCCTACATATTCAAATATTATTTTGCACTTTTCAAGTGTACACCCACTAGTCCAGAAAGAGGCTGTTGTAAAAGGGCAGTTCATTCCAGCTGCTCGAAAGATTACCTTAGAAGAAACTTTTGGGGACAAATGCATTCTTTTAAAAGAAATGTTTAAAAATCATGGTTATTCAACCTACTGCATCAATAACTTTAGTTGGAGGTTATAAATAAACAAGAACGGAAGCATTTTGTCCTAAGTTTATGTAACGCATTAGGAGATTTGGTACCTGTAACTAACCCAAATCCTCTTGATGACCCTATGAACAATAATAAGAATTTAAAAAATTCATTTATTGCTATGTATACAATTGATAGTAATATTATAAAATGTATTTTAGAGAAAACTATTGTCTCTTAAGAGATGACACACATATACAGGATAAGGCGGGAAAAAAACAAAACAAATGTGGTATACAGGAAAGGAAGGAATTTAAAAGCTATGTTTGAAATGAAAACATATAGGAAGGAAAACAATGGGATGAACAATGAGGTCATTGTGTTTATTGTAAATGCATCCTTGTGTGTAAATAGTCAAGAGTAAATGATTTTAAGATAAAAATAACTTGAAGTTTTAATGGGGCACAAGTGAGGTTGTGTAATGTGCACATTGTAGGTCATGCCCTGTGTTCTATAGGAAAAAACGAACGTAAGTTCAAATGCAGGATATATGAGCACATACATGAAATAAGAAAAAAAAAGGAAATTAATGCCCATTTTAAACATGAGCAAAAGAACCCAGGGCATAAATTTAAATATGCCAACCTGGAAAAACTTTTACCAAATGAGAGGGGTGGTTCGTGGTCATTGAATAAAGAGAGACATGACTTATAGTGCCAGCTATGGCTGACTACAAATAGCTAGCCAGGATAAAATGAACAAATATCAATAGCTTGCCTATTAAAATTAAAAGCACTTGAGAGATAAAATCCTATATTTTTTTATGTTCAAAGAAAGTGTATGGAAAACGTTTACTGTCTATACAATGTTTTGACATTTATACTGTTTTTAACCAATACGTATCCTGGTGGGGCCTCAGCAGTCACATGTTCTCATTTTAAAATTGATTGTATTATACAAAGTGGTTGATTTTCTGTGTTTGTATTCTGATGCAGTTTTCAAAAGGAAACAAAAGCGTTTATCAATAAAACAATATATAGAAAAAACTTTCTTGTGTATAAGTTCAGTTTGAGTCTTTCAACCATTACGTTCTTTGTGGTTCTGCAGTTTGCCTTATTCTGACTTTTCATTTTACTCTGATCAAATCTCACTGATTATAACCAACTACTGTTTGTTCATGACATGGATGCCAAGATTCACTTCAAGAGCTTTAATCTTGAGTCAAATTTCTTGGCATCCATGTCAAGAACACATAACATGTCCCAATCATCCTCTCTAGAGTACTCAAAAGATAGCCAATTGGTTCATTGGCTGTTGCCAGAAAAAGAGACATTTGGTGGTACATTCTCATCTGATAGGTCTTTCAGAGGTCTGTGCTTTGTCCCCATGTTGTAAACTTTTCTGATGTGATGCCAGATATTCTGTAGTGCTCTCCAATTCTAAGAATATGTGTGTGTGACTTTTGTAATTGTAGAACCCTAATTTGTAAATAACCATTGCTTTAATCAACAGCTCACCTATTGGCAGTACTCTTATGTTTGCAATCAATGAGTTGAGTTTGCTCAATGTTCCTGGGAGCCATCCGCTAGTCTCAAAGTTAAGACGTAGTAGCTAATGGCACTTTTTTTTACCCTGATTTCAAGCAAGAATTTTAGCCTTAGAATTGAGTCCTCTATAATGGGGTGCATACAGACAAATTCACATAAGTGCACCATCTTAATGGTATTCGATACAGATGTCTCATTTAGGTCAGTAACAGCTACATTTTCTGCTGCCATATTTGATGACTACATTCTACCCCTGATCAGCATTAATATGCATATTGATACAGAATTACTACAAGATATTTACATTACAGACCTGGATGTTAAACAGGGCTGCAAGGTTACGGTCATGGGGTAAAAGTTGTACGTAGGGGGCAGCAAACTAGAGAATATTAGAAATAAAGAACAAAAAGTAGAGGTTTGTTTCTTACTAAAATAATGACAAAAATGGTATGCCCCTTACTAATTTAGTGAGGCAGTGTTATTATAAGTGGAGTGTTGGCATGAGTCATTTGATAACATTAAAGTTGTTAGATAAATTATCCCTAGAACTGCATGCTGCTGTGTTTCAATTACTACTTCCCTGCTTAGCATGGTTTGATGTGGCAGTGAATATCTCGTAAATTAGGGAAGTTCAGAGAGATTATACAGTGAAGCAAACCAGAAAGCAGCCAGGAACTACACCTTGCAGTTTTTCCTGACATAATGTCAAGAAGTATGAGAACAGGCAAATATATAGGTTCCAGTCAAAACATCGAATCACCAGAATATTGAATCCGGGTTATTCTGGTGATTCAATATTTTGAAGGGGACCCATATATATGTATGTATGTGTATATATATATATATATATATATATATATATATATATATATATATATATATATATATATATATATATATATATTTATATAGGAGCACTACAGAATCCAGAAAGCCCAAAATCCTGAAGACCAAATCTCGAAAGTTCATAATACTGAAAACTCAAAATACTGAAAAGACACAGGATACCAACACTTACTATATTCCAGCGCAAGTATATACAGAACCAAAACACAAACCATATTCCTCTTCTTAAGTAGCAGGGGGTGTGGGGGTGCAGCCCTCTGCATGGGGGGTGCAGAGGGGCTTGCTTCCCCTGCATATAGTTGAAGGGTAATATGTTTCTGAATGTACTAGTGCTGGAATATAGTAAGTGTTGGTTTCCTGTGTGTTTTCAGTATTTTGAACATTCGAAATTTTGGTCTCAGGATTTTGGTCTTTTAGGATTCTGTAGCGCTCCTATAGATATAGATATAGATATATATATATATATATATATATATATATATATATATATATATATATATATATATATATGGATCCCCTTCACTACACCATCACGCCACAAAGCCGACAACCAAAACACCGACACCAAAAGACCGAACACACACAATACTGACAACTCACAAAACTGAACACCATAGCACCAACACCCAAAACACCGACACACAAAATGTAAACTACACATTACATACAACTATACATGCACTAACCTTTACCCTAACCCTAAGGTCCGACACAACCGCACACTTACCCTACCCGCACCCTAACCCTTATTCACTTAACCCACCCTTAAACATAAAGTCCGTCACTATCGCACACTCACCCTAGCCGCACCCTAACGCTAACTCACTTAACCCTCCCCTAAAAGTACAGTCCGTCACTGTCACACACTTACCTTACCCACACCCTAACCCTAAGTCCGACACTACCGCACACTCACCTTTCCCACACCCTAACCCTAAATCCCTAACTATTGCACACTTACCTGTCTGCTCCCTAACCCTAAATCCCTCACTACGTCGCGCTCACACGTTGCCCATGTCGGTGTTTCGGCTGTCGGGATCTCACCTTGTCGATCATCTGCATCGTCGGTCTTTTGGTGTCGGTGTTTTCAGTGTCAGCTTTGTAGCGTGTCGGTGTAGTGAAGGGGACCCATATATATATATATATATATATATATATATATATATATATATATATATATATATATATATATATATATAGCTAAGAACCAGATCTGTGCTCCTGTATTTTGTATTTTAAAGATTCTGTTGTTGCAGTCAAGATTTTCTGTCTAAGGAACAGTCCTAGTAGGATTTTTTCCTAAACTATTTTAATAAAACCTGATTCTATCATCTCAGCCCTAAGCCAATACAAACTAATTTTAACCTAAGCAATAAAGACATTTAAAGTAAATTCACTTTCAACTGGAAGCATAAGATATCTTCTGTCACAGAATATACAGTTTCAAATAAAAGAGAGCATTTCAGTGCAGCGTTTTCATCAGTGACCTCGCAACATGTTTCTATGCTTTCTGAATGCTGAGAATAACAGTGTCACTCCTCCATGAATGATTGTGTAATAGGGTGATTACACTGGAGGCTAAAAACATTTGCAGGAATAGAATAAAGATAAGCAAACCGCACTTTCACAATTTTAAAGAGGAAAAATAAAAGGTATGTTATACTTAATGGATTGAAGTATACACTGGCAGTATGCTATGCTATGTGTCATCTTGGATTTAGGTCTGCAGTAAATTTAAGGATTTTTATATTTTAAATACAGCGCACCCTTGGCATAGGTAAATTCACTTTTAAACTTGACATAGCCCAGAAGCAGTTATTCTATTTTTCATTTACTACATCTTATACAGATTAAATAAGTAACTCATGCTCAATGCACCAAGTCCTGTACTTGACTTTTTTGGTTTTAAGGAGCAGGGGACAGGAGAAAGTAAATAATAGCAGTTTTCAACTGCACCGTCCTTAGAAAGTGCTCAAATAATGACATTTTGCATCTTTTCTGATTGTTTTCTATGTTCTTTAGAATATTGTAAGCAGCAAATAAACACTACATAGTAATTTATATTTTAGCAACACAAAAATGCACTAGCCTATTCCTTGTTAGGATGAAGAGTTTGCATTTTAAGAGATAAACCTTAGAACACACATGTGAATTAATAATAGTTTTACAATGGTTTTACAATGAACAATAATACTTAAAAAAATGGAAATGCCAAAAAATATGATTTATTTTTCCTGTGCGTTTTCTCTCCATTCCTATGTATATTAGTCCCGAGTCCACCTCTGCCTCTGCCATTGTACTGTCCCAAACATGAGAGGCAATATTCAACTGGGGGGGCTGTTATACAGGCAGGTATGGTGGTAGTTTGTGCTTTACCCCATATCAACTGATGAAGGCTCTGCACTCATTTCTAATGGCCCTAATACCTCTCAAGGATAAATGATGTGAACACTTGTGTCACCATAATCACTATTACTCCCTCCCTATGCATGTGTGTGCCCTTCCACACCAAGAAAACAAAATATTGGCTACTACACAATTAAATTACAAGCATATGACAAAACACATTTGAAAGATAAAGAAAATATTTTAATTTCCCTTACTTTACTTAAGAAAATAACTGTACATAGTCTGTCCCAGGAATTCATTAATGTTCCTAGTATGAGTTGTACGGCTTGTGCTAAAAATGTCCTGCCTGTGCAACATTCCTATTTGCAATTTATGAACATGCTACTCACAATCAATGAGCCCTCATTATTGTCTAATTCACATGGTACCTAAATTGCAGCAAAAACTGCAACATGCAGATTGTGGCTGATCTGCACGTTGCAATAGTAACCTGCTGCTCACATAGGCAGCATAATTGCCCCTAGTCACACTCTGTCTCACACACAAGTACACAAACGTGAGCACTCACACACTCTACATTCCCTGTACCTGTCCCTAACCTCCCTTGGTTCTCACCAACCCATGATTCTTTAGTGCCATTACAGCCATATGAAATGGGCCCAGTGTTCTAATGTATCCACACACCTCTGATCCCCATTAGAATATCAATATCATTACTGCACTTAAAGAGTCGTCCATGGTGGTCTCCTAGTTCCCACCACCTCCAACATCACCCTTATGAAGTCAGCACTGTTATGACACTTCACTTTATCTCTGGTGTCCCAAACCTGATCCTCGCACTTCTATACCTGTTATGTGGTGTTGTGCCTTACTGCACTTTATGTCATTCCCTGGTGTCTGGTGTATAACCCCAACCCTCCCCCCTAGTCCTCATAGAAATATTGATGTTGTTATGGCACTTTAAAGTTGAATCTCGGTGTCTACTTTATCCCCACTGGCCATGATCACCACAGCAGCATTGGTCCCATCATGTCACTTAAGGTATTCCTTGGTGTCCAGTGGTTCCCCATTGTAATCTCAGTGCCATAATAGCACTTTTACTGACATATCCTTGGTGGTCTATTTATCCCCCCACTTACCTAATCCCCATTTTGGTCTCAGTGCCATTAGGTTTAAAACTTAGCCCTGGTGTCTGTGTCTACCCCCCTCCATATTCAAATTCTGCAGTCAAACACAGCTTTCTGTCCATGTTCACCACTGCTGCATGGTGGGGATGTCCATGCTGATCTGCACAGCAGTGCACTTTTTTGAATTGTGTGGCCATGTACATGGTCCCTTGGAGGCAATTCTAGGGAGACAGGGAACATGGATAATTATCATATGTCTCCCCCCCCCGGAATGCCTCATTAGCATTCAGCATGGCCACTGAGCCAGCCATTGGTGATGTTGCGCATCGTCATGTTGGAGTACCATGCAGCACTGTGTAAGTTTGTTTGCTGAATAGAAAAATGGTACCACAGCATGTAAATGGCTGTGTAAATTATAACAACATGTAAATGGCTGTGTAAATTATAACAACATGTAAATGCCTGTGTAAATTATAACAACATGTAAATGCTTGTGTAAATTAGAAAAGCCAAAAGACACAACATGTAAATGGCTGTGTAAATTATAACAACATGTAAATGCCTGTGTAAATTATAACATGTAAATGGCTGTGTAAATGTTGTGTTACTTTTATGCATGCTTCCCCAAGTCTTTTGTATGTATTTCGTGGCATTTTTTATAAGAATACTAATTTTTGTCTTAATGCATTCACTTCAATGGTGTTCAGGAAGTTTGCACTGTAACTTCCAATGTGCAGAGCATATGCCTTTTGACAGAATCAAATTAAGTTCTCACATTTCAAACAAATGTACATATCTCCCGAACCACAGGGGTTATGAAACAAGTATAAATGGCAAACCCTTCAGCACAAACTATTTTATTGTACTGGTATTCTTTAGGTTCTAGGTCTTAAACCGAAATTTATAAGTCACAGTAAACACAGTAACTATTATGTTTGTAATATTCTTACAATATCTCAGCAACCACTCAAGTTACACACATACTGTCAGCAGTATTTTATTCATCTAGCCGACAGCTTTCATATGAGGCTAAAGAGTTCTGTCTGTCTTACTTGGTTGTTGAGATATTTAGAAAGATGTGAAAATTATATGTATATAAATTAATATCATAAAACCAACAGTTAATATCTCTTTACTTGCACTAGACATAGGTCAAATATTAATGTAGTTGAATTTGCTATTGCGCAAGGTTTAAGAAGAAATCTTTTAAACCTTGTATGTTGCATGGTTTTGGAATTATTGATGCAAATATAAACAAGCAAATTTTAATACCTAGAGACATCAGTAGGCGTTAACTGCAAATGTCACTCAGATTTATTAAGTTAAATAGCAATAGACTGATTAAAAAATTGACACTGTTTACATACTTTAAGGTGTTTTTGTTTGTTTAGTTTATGTGCAGCTGAATTGGTACATGCACTTTGGATTTTGGAAACAAATTCCAGCATCCAACATTCCTTCTTCCCATTGCTTGTTTCACTTTGATATAGTACACCCCATGTTCACCTCTGTAACTAAGCTGAATGCATATTCCTAGCTACCCATCTCAATAAGGATTTTCTCCTAAACTCTATCTTTCCTGTTAAAAAGAAAAAAATAATACTGTTCAGATAAACCCAGACTCAAAGGTACCTTTACAGCACGGACTTCAGACTGTACCATTGTGACATTAAATAGGGCTGCAGCATTATTCACAAAAGTCTATTAGTGGAAAATGACCTATTGGACTGGATAGAAGTATCAGAACCTAGCAAATACACCATGTCAGGTGCAAGTTCAGGCTCTCTCAGTGATTACCTACTAATCTTAACAACCACTGCATTCAGCTTAGTTACAGATGTAATGCAGTAAGGAGAAAGCAGAATTAACCAGTACAAAAAGAGCAGCAGCAAAGATATTTGAAAAGAAATACAGGCAAAGGAATCGAGATATGGAAAACTTTACAATACAAAAATTAAGAACACAAAGAGTAAAAGTAGAAAAGCAGATCAGTAATGGAGAAGTTATAGAAATAGAAACTGAGGCTATGGAGTACCTGTGAAGTGAAGGATTCATTGTAGAAAATGTAATTCAGAATGTACCAAAACAGGATAGAGCAATAGATATCCAAATTAAGGGCAAACCAGTGTAATGGGAAGCAATTGGTCAGGTGCTATATGAAGATATTTTGGAGCCTTCGACAAGAAACAAGTATAAACATTCACTTGAAGCTGAACAGCAAGGGAAGGAACAGGAAACTGTGGAAAATCTGATGCAGTCAATGTTGAGGAATGATACGCTAATAAGTTCCCATATGACAGAGCAATGGATGGCACAGGATGAAACTGAAGAGAATGTGCCACAGAAAGATGCTATAGAACTTTCTATAGAATGCGTGCAGGAAATGGAAAATAAAAAAAATGTGCCTTCAGTTTAGAAGAAAACGAGCTAAGAAATAAGTTGATTTAATAGTGATAGACATATTAAGATCAGTGAAAGAAATAGACTGCAGAAGGTCAATAAAACCCCAAAAGTCAGAAGTCTGGTAAAACAAATGAACACAGTAATTAGGACTGTCCATAGAGATCCATGCGATATAACAGAAGTAAACAGTATATATTACTGTGCAGCTAAATTAATAACTGATAAAGTTCTACTGCAAAAACACCGGGTAGTGAGGGAAAGGAAGGGGAAAAATCAAATACCATCATGGAAGTATCAAGCAGAGAAAACTATAAAGCAATTAAGACAAGAAGTGTCACTGTTAGAAGAATATAGAAGAGGGAACACATCAACAAAAATACTAGGAAAGACATAATAAAAGCAATGTGCAGTATTAGAACAGACCGGGATTTATTATGCACTATCGCAAATAACAAGCTAAAAATCTCAGCACATGTTGAAAAACTTAGAAGATACATAGATAAATATAAAGGAACAGTACAAAATAATGACCCAGAAAGTTTTATAGAGAGTTTGGAAACAAGGTAAAAGGAATTGAAAGACCACCAAAAATGAAAAAATAGTTATGTTTTGGAGAAATATTCATGAAGATCCTGTGGAACATAACAAAGATGCCAAATGGATAGAAGTAACAGAAAGAATAAGAAGTTTAAGGGTACAGGATATGAAATGGGATGAAGTAACAGCCAGAGATATTGAAGCAAAGTTAAGAAAAGCCCCCATTGGAAAAACCCAGGCCTAGATGTAGTACTTAACTTCTAGTTAAAAGTATTAACATCTTTGCAAAAAGATTTACTTATGAGTGACAACAATTTATAAGCACACCCTGAACAGACACCAACCTGGCTAACAGCAGGAAAAACAATGCTACTACTTAAGAATGAACCTGCAAGCTACCCTAAAAACTGTAGACCAATAACCTGCCTTCTGAAGATGTATAAACTAAACAAAAGGAATTGATGCAGACAGAGTTTCTAGTAATTTAGAAGAAAAATCAATTATGGCAATAGAACAAAAGGGCAATAAAAGAAAGCCATATGGAACAAAGGATCATTTGTTGTTAAATAAAGTCATAGTGGAGGACTGTAAAAAGGGGAAGAATCTAAGTATGACATGGATTGACTATAAAAAGCATTTGATAGTATCCCACATTCATGGATAAAAGAGTGCTTAAAAATGTATAAGATACACCCTACACTGATCGACTAATTACAGTGACCATGAAACAGTGGCAGACCACTTTGCAATTAAGACATGATAAAGGACAAATTATTATTCCAGGGATAAAAATCCAAAGGGGGATATTCCATGGTGACTCTCTGTCACCACTGTCACTCTGTCACCACTGTTATTCTGTCTTGCCCTTAACCCATTACGCTGTCTACTTAACTGCTTAAGCCATGGTTATAATTTGGCTCCTAGAAAACAACAGTGTAAGGACTTCTCATCTTCTCTTTGTCAATGACTTAAAACTGTATATTTCATCAGATGAGGAAATGAAAGCATAACTCCAAGTTGTTAAAACTTTTTCAGATGATATAAGAATGTCATTTTGTCTTGATAAACCTGTCAACTGCCCAGTTCTCGCTACTTCCTTAAAACCTTACATTCCCAACCGCTCACTCAGATCCAAAAACCAAAATCTTCTTCAGGTTCACAAACCTGCACGACCTCCTGGCCATCTACTGCTGTCCCACCCATTTATTAAACAGTGGATCACTCTCCCCACACACCTACGCAACCTACCTAACCATACAAATTTCAAATCTCAGCTACTCTTTCATCTTTCTTCCAAATGGGAATGCCCTTGCCGCGCTCCAACTTAACCCTCCCCCCCTCATTCCACCTTGCACTGACTCATCCAACTACCTCTACTATTACTTCATCCCACCCAAAACAATCCTTCCCCTACCATAAACTAATTTTCTCTCTAATATCTATTGTACTAAATTCTCTAATCTCAATTATACTATTACCCTCTCCATGCATAATATTTTCCTAACCTACTAATGGTTAGCAGCTATATATTTTGAAATGTTAAACCTACAATTGAGTTTATAATAAAAATATTCACTTTATGTAAATGTTGAAATTTCTGTATTGAATTGTGTCTTTTCATTTTTGTAACATTGTGACAAGCCAATTGCAAATATCATGGAGCTTATCTGTAAATTTTTAATTAGCTGTATGAACTATGTTCTTTTATAACATGTGAAATGTTACTTGCAATTATTATGGAGATTTTCTCCCCGGGCCTCCACTGAAAATGGGCTCTTCTTGGCCCAGTGGACTTCCCCGGTCATCAAACTTAAATAAATAAAAATAAATAAAATAAATAAATGTGCAAAAGCAACCTTTAAAGCAGCAAAACTGCAGCACTTAGAAAACATCTGTTTGGAACAAGAATGTGATATAAAAGAACTTGAGCAAGAGGGAGTGTATACATATTCGGGAACTGATGAAGGATTGACAATAAAAGAGGAACAAATGTGAATAAAACTTAGTAAGGAATACTTTAGAAGACAAATTAATCCTAAAAACAGTCTTGACATCTAGGAAAAAAATCCAAGCTGTAAACTAATTTGCTCTTCCTGTCCTAACTTACAGTTTTGGGGGTGATTGACTGGCCCCAAAACGTGTTGGATAGATTAGATATGAAAACAAGAAAGATTCATGGTCACCAAATAATTTTCTAAAAATCAGTACATATCAAGATTATATATTCCCCATTCTGAAGGAGGGATGGGCCTACTTGAAATTGATTACATGTATAGATCTGCAATCATGGTACTCCACACATATCTGCTGACCTCACAGATCCAAATGTAGTGAAAGTTTTGAAACATGAGAAGAATAAATTTAAGATTACTTCTCTGCTTAATCTAGCAGAAGCATATCGGCATCAAGCAGGAATGGAAATCAAAACAGAAGTTGATAAAAATCAGGCAGCGACTGAATGTGCCAAAAAACAAAAGAAAGAATATAAGGTGAAGGAGCAGATGAAAAGGCAAGAAATGTGGAAAATGCATAAATATAGTTACAAATATAGAAAACCTCTGGAAGAACCTCATGTTGATTAGGAACAAACTCAGGAATGGTTAAGGAGAAGTGAATTCAAACTAAGAGATGAAAGGTTAATATTGGTGGCCCAAGACAGTGGACTGCATACTCATTTGTTTACAAAGTCCACTGAACATGTGGGATAAACAGACAAATGTAGGTGTTGTAAAACTGAACTGGAAACAGTTGCATACCTTGTTGCTGGTTATGACATACTAATTGCAGAAGGACTGTATACTGAAAGGCATAATAATGTGGCAAGACTGTCGCTCTGTGGATTGTGTTAACATTATAGTACTGAAGGGGCTGAAAAACACTGGAAACATGAGCGACAAAGCATCATAGAAAATGATGACGTTTACATCACATGCGGTCATCCTTTGCCAACAGTTCAAAAGATAGATGCTAGAAATCTGGATATAGTGGTCCATGAAAAAAAAGACAAAAGTAGCATTGATCATTGAAATTGCCACACCCAGTGACTACAGTGTCTTGCATACAGAGAGACACAAAGTCATAAAATATCAAGATTTGCAGGCAGAAGCATGAGCCAGTAAGCATCATAGAAAATGATGAAGTTTACATCACATGGGATCATCCATTGCTAACATTTCAAAAGATAGAGGCTAGAAATCTGGATATAGTGGTCCATGAAAAAAAGACAAAAGTAGCATTGATCATTGAAATTGCCACACCCAGTGACTACAGTGTCTTGCGTACAGAGAGACACAAAGTCATAAAATATCAAGATTTGCAGGCAGAAACGAGAGCAATGTGGAAGAAAGTTACCCAGACAGTTCCAATAGTAGTAGGAGCAACAGGTCTTATAAAAAAGAATTTACAATCATATTTAGATATATCAATACATGTAACCCCATACGAATTGCAGAAGGAGTCTTTGCTGGGTACATTGCTGGTGCTGCGAAGAGCACTTTTGGCTGACATCAAAGACTGAAACAATACTAATTCAATGAACTTTAATCATACTTTGAATTAGGAATGGGGTCCATTCCCATCATGGCATTAGAAAACCAAAGGATAGAATCTAATACAGCCACTTAAACAAAGTAAGTTCATTACTCTATCATCTCTATGGTACCGTTATCTCTCCTTCTCCTCATACCAAACTACTTGAGGTTGGGATCGACAACAACCTATACTTTGATATCCGTATCTTTCAAACCATCAAAAGGTTGATAGAAAAATGGGAATTTTATGCAGACAAAAAAGGTTTCTCATGGACCAGGCATGAGTCACCCTTGTGCAAACCTATCTGCTATCCACCCTTCCATATGCAGCCTCCATTCTTATCTGTACCAGAAAAAATGACCTTGCAAGACTTGAGTCTTGCTATAATAAAATTGCTAAGTTTGCCAATAACTCCAGTTTCAGAACTCACCATTGCCAGGCCCTAAGGGACCTAAAGTGACCTGAACTCCCCAACTTCTTCTTTATCATCAGCTCATCACTACTTATAGTATTCTAAAACACCCTGAGAAATCCCCTGCTCTTAGCCATCTCCTGTCTCCCTATACTGCAAATCGTCCTCTTTGTTCAAATGAAAAATCTTTACTTTGCATTTCCACAGCCAACAATACTGCAGGGAAAGCCTTACTCTCACATACCTTAGATAAAGCCTGGAACAGCCTTCCACCTTCACTGACAACCATCTCCACTATCAGGCAATATAAGGTCTCACTCAAAAATCACATGAATAATACCTCGCTATGCTCCTGCATTTCACCTGCCTAGTTGGATCAATAAATGACACTTGCATTAGCTGGTATGATTTAATCTGACTAGCCATGCTACCTAATTTTACCTCTATCCAATGTTAGTACTGAAGTATCATTTAAAATCTGTATGAATCCTAATTTGTACAAACTTTTTGAATGTCTATATCACTTATATTCCTATTTGTTAATCATAATTTGTTTTCTGTGTTTTATTATGCAAATGTTTACTATTGTGTGTTTGAATGATTCAATTTGGAGCTTTTCTCCCTGGGTCTCTGCTGTAAATGGATCTAGGTCCAGTCGGAACCTCCCGATAAACAAATGTGAAATAAAATAAAATAAAATCTATTAATTGGAACATCCTAAAAATCCCTCCTTTAGATAATCCTGTTAATGAATTCAGTATAACTTCCCCAAATATCCTAAACAGCCATGCACCTCTTAGAAGGAAGAGACTAAAAACAACTAATGCAATCTGGCTATCCAAAAAGAGTAGAATGCTAATGCAGGATAAAGGAAAAACATGGAAAGAATGGCAGAAATATAAAACACCACAATATCATCAAAACATCAAAATGCTTTATAATCTTACTAATAAGCAAAAAATGCAGGCAAAAAAACTATACTATAGTAACTTTCAAAATAATAGTAAACACAACCCTAAAAAAGTCTGGACAGTCATTAAAGAAATCTTGCATCCCAACCAAAAATTCAACCCTAACCCCTTCCCAATAACTCAACACTCAAAACTACCATGTAATTCAACTTTTATTTCATAGATAGTATAGCCTCCCTAATAAACAAAACTTGTCCAGCATCTAACCCTAACCCTAACCCTACCCAACAGCCACTTATAGGTTCATAGGTTCATAGGTTGGTACTAGGCTATCAGCCCTGGGGCCTATACAAGCCTAGCCATAACAATTCCCTGGCTATTTCTTCCCACACTATTTACTTCCCTGGACCCCTGTCTAGCAGGGCGACTGACGTGATCCCCGGGGTGAATTTCCTTTCTCCCATCCAATCGTCAAGGTTCCTTTTGAAGAGGACCAAAGAGGCACTCTGCTTCACATGTATGGGCAATCTATTCCAGAGTCTGGGGAGTCTCTGGGTCAGGAACCTATCCCTCCAGCATGTTTTGTTTATTGTGATGACAAGGTTTAGATCCCAAGAGCGTGTGGCTCTGAGGGATTGGGATTTCTTTAAGTGTAGCATGTCCAACAGCTCTGGGTTTGACGTGGCCTTGTATGTTAAGCAAAGACCGCCTCTGAGTAGACGATATGCAACAGAGTATAGCTGGAGTTTTTTAAGGCGGTCAGCGTAGGGCATCTGCTTTAGCCCGGTGATTCTTTTAGTGAGGTATTTCTGTGGCCTTTCCAGTTGTTGCAGATGTCTTGAGAGGTACATACCAAACGGGGCATTGTATTCTATAATGGGTCTAATGAGGGATGAGTACAGTGGTACAATGACCTCCTTTTTTCTGGAAGAAAAGCCCTTAGTGATGAGGTGTGCCACATAGAAGGATTTCCTGACTGTTGTGGCGATGTGGTTATCGAAGGTGAGACCACTGTCCACCTGTGTCCCTAAGTCTCTTATCAAACTTTCGGTGTTTAGTGTACTGCCACCTATATGGTAATTCACGGATACATGTTACTATACATTTCTTGGCATTGAGTTTGAGCCCATGGCTCTGGCACCAAGCATCTGTTTCTGTAAGGCCCTTTTGTAGAGTATCCACATCATTTGGGGATTCAATAATGGCTCCTAGTTTGCAGTCATCTGCAAACTATGTTATCCAGAGTCCCTTAGTGTTGGCCTGTACTTCAGAGAAGTAGATGTCAAACAAGAGCGGTCCCAGGACTGAACCCTGAGGTACTCCACTTGTCACTTGTCTGGAGCTGGATTTGGAGTTGGCTACTTTTACAGTGTGGGTTCTATCAGTAAGCCAGTTAGCAACCCATTGGGTGACGTAGGGATTAATGCCCAGCTTAGTAAGTTTTTTATGATTCCAGAATGGGGGATGGTGTCAAAGGCCTTGGCAAGGTCTAAATAGGCTGTGTGGACCACCTTACCCTTGTCCATGGCTCTGGAGACTGATTCGAAGAAGTCAATCAAGTTCAGGAGACAGGATCGGCCCTTCACAAACCCAAACTGGGTGGGGTCCAGTGTTTGAAGGTTGCCAATGTCTTTGTTTATAAGTTCCATGATAATACGCTCCATGGCCTTGCAGATAAGGCTTGTCAGACTGATGGGACGGTAGTTTCCGGGATCCAAGGTGGATCCCCCCTTGTGGAGTGGGATAACTGCAGCTTTGCGCCACTCAGTGGGCACGAAACCTGATGTGAGGCTATGATTAAACATGACACTTAGGTGAGGTGCCAGTTCATATTGTAGTTCATGTAGTACACAGCTCGGGATGTCATCTGGTCACATGGATGCTGTATTCTTAGCTTTGGAGAGTGCATTTTTTACCTGTGTGGCCGTTATTACCGGAATTTGGCAATCTTCCGGTATTGAGATGGGGCCATTTAGGGGGTGAGAGGGGGGTGAAGTTGGCACTGAATCGTTCTGCCAGGATATTGGCAATATCCTTGGGATCAGTATATTTAATGCCATTCTGTTTTAGCTCAGAGCAGATCTGAGCATTGCCATTTAGATTATTGACATAGTTATAGAATGCCTTGTTGTTGTCTTTGGAATCTTTGGCAATTTTATTTTCGTAACTAGCTTTGGAGGATTTTATGAGGGATCTCAGTTTCTTACTGAGGCTAGTAAGGAAGCTTTTTGCATCGTGGGATTTTCCTTTTTTCTGCAACAGTTTCTTCCTTTTGTTGTAAAGTTTGTTTATGGCAGGGGACCACCAGGTTGGCTTCTTTTTTTTGGATGAGAGCATCTTGGTTCTATTTGGGATGGCACGATTTATGCATGAGTGGATGTGCTCATACAGTGCCTTAGTGTAGGATTCAACAGTTTAACTTTCAGCTCCCGTCTGTATGGGTGTCATGAAGTTTGTCACTTCTGACATGAGTAGCATGAAGTTGGCATTGTAGAAGTTTTTTATGGAGATTTCCTTACTGGGGGGTGGGGGTGGGATGTGGATGTTAAGGGTGATTAGCTTATGGTCAGATCTGACTAACGAGGGGGTGACCACAGGTGTGGAGCATTGATTTCCCATGTTGGTAATGACCAGGTCTAGGATATTGGAGCCCCTGGTGGGAATATGGATTAGTTGATCCAGGGTGTTGGAATTTATGAATTCCAAGAACCGTTGGGCAAAGGTGTTGGTACGTGAGTAGCTTTCCCTGTTCATGGCAGTGTAGTTAAAATCACCCAGTATTAGGGTGTTTGGTTCTATCTTAATATTTTCCAGTATGTTTAGAAAGGTATAGTGAGAATCTTGGGGTATGGTGGGGGATCTGTAGCAAGCTACAATTTGGATTGCAGTCTTACCTAGTGTTAGTTGCACCTGGAGAATTTCAGATGCATTGTGTTGGGCAACTAGCCTGGTGGTGTGAATATCCTTGGTGAATATTGACACTCCTCCACCTTTAGTGTTTCGGTCCTGCTTTGGTGGCCAAAAAGTGCGGTAAGAGTTGTAGCCTGGTATTGCAGGGGTGCTCTCTGGAGCCTTGAACCAGGTCTCAGTTACTGCACAGATATCGATGCTCTCCATTTTTAGGAGTGCCTCGAGAGAGTGCATTTTGAGGTTTAGACTTCTAGCATTGAGTAGCATTACCTTCAGATTTTGCATGCTTGTACCTGTTACGGTGGTGGTTTTGTTCTTTGAACTTTGCCTTAAAAAGGCACTATAGGGGTGGCAAGAGCCTTAGCCAGTATCTTATCACCACATATACTTTCACCTTCAGAGCTTTGCCAACATCCAGTATAAAACTGCTTATGAACAAACACAAACCATGCTGTACTTCAACTATTGACCTTCTAAGTGAGTACCTTAAAACAGTAGCCGCTGTACTTCAACTAATGACCTTCTAAGTGAGTACCTTAAAATAGTAGCCAGTAGCTTTATCCTTACAAAATGTTCAGTCCAGGAATCCCATATTCCTTCTTCCTGGAAAAAAGTCACCTTATCCCTCTGTACAAAGAAGGAAATTGAACAGACATTACTAATGTTTGCCCTCTATCCTTCTCCCCTTCACCAAAATACTTGAAAAACGTATTCAAAAACAAATGCTAAACTATCTCCTGCAGGATGAACTCCTGTCCTCCACACAATACAGTTTCCATCCTTCCCATAGTACTAACTGCATTTCTAACCTACATAGACAATAAAGCTATAGAAAAGGTTAACTAGTCCCTTTGTTATTTCTAGAATTGTTTAAAGCCTTTGACACTGTATGTTACAGTAAATTTCTACCTCAAATGTCCTCATAAGGTTTCTTTCAGCCAATCCTACTATGGTTCAAAAGCTACCTATCCAATAGGAATCAGTCAGTAAAATGGCATACCACCCTCTTTCCATACCTCTCAGACACCCAACAGAGGGTCTATCCTTGGTCGCATCCTATTTAACATTCTCACCAACACCCTACACAAATCCACACAACAGGCCTTCCTAATACAATACACAGATGACTCCACACTCATTTGCACATCTGACAACACGGCATATCTCCAAAGAAAAGCCCAGAATGCTTTAACAGACACTGGAACCCTAAAAAAAAAAAAAAAATACCAAGACACACTCTCATGAAAAAAACAAAAAATTAAAGTCTTCTCTCTTGATAATACAACCATTGAAGTCACTTCACATTGCAAATTATTAGGAATGATAGAGGCTGAAAATCTTAAATTCGTCCTGCATATACAAAATTGCATAAGAAAAAATAATTAAAAACTGTGGATGCTTTACAAAAGAAAAACTCCCTCACTGATGTGAATAAAAATATATCTGCCACTGCTTATCTCCTTCCCATAATTCTTTATTGTGCTGCCATCCCTGTTAACTTCCGGGTATCACAAAAATCCAGACTTGAACAATGCTGCAACAAAGCTGCTAAATTTGCAGCAAATACATCTTTCTGAACCCATCACTGTACAGCACTAAAAAACCTACATTGGTTAGTATATCGCCATCAGCTAACATATATACAGATTTTTACACATATAAAATTATCCAGTGACTTCATTTTTAACAAGTACCTATTCATACCTTATACCTCCTTATTTTCCCTTCTTCACTCACTTTCTTAGTTCTATTAATTTCTCTTCCTTAGCTTCCTCTCTAAATATACAATAAGCTTGTTTTACTCTCATGTCATATTGCAATTCGTGTTTTTATTATACTAAATTACCTTTAATTTTTGAATAAACTGGCTAAAATTTATATAAACATTAAATCATTGTCGAATAGCTTATACATATTCTTAACTAATGTTTTCATATTATGTCTAGTTTGGTATAATTATTATAACTGTACATTTTTGTATTGTTTTAAAGATTGTAAAAATGAGGTTTGGGAACAGGGACCAGGGACATCTTCAGTCTTTAAGGGTTAGGCAGACAGAAGTTGGGGTAGGGTTGTTAGGAATTGGATGGGGGTGGAGCAAGGATGTTAAGGCAGGGATAAAAGGGAAGACTTAGGTTGAACTTGGGAAATGAAGGGTTAATTTAACAAGAGAAAGGCTGTAGGAAGTGATATATGTATAGGGTTGGGCTTAGAGGTTTTATGTGCGAGTAGTTGAGAAAGGGATCAGATTAAGGAATGAGTTGCTACAGGGCAGAGTTGCATCCGAGACAACCTGTATGTACTATTATGGTCAGGCTGGCCTTGGATCAATAGCTGTGCATCAGAAGGAGCTGGGTAATGCTGGGTGACAAGGGCTGAGCATATGCTTGGTTTTCCAGAGATGTGTTATGGCGGTGGGGGGTGACATGTTTTAGCCATTGGTAGGGATAGGACACTATTGTTGTTTTGGCTTGGGTTCTGTTAAAAAAAATGGACAAAATGACCAAGAGAAGGGAAAATGTTGAGGTCTTTTTAGGTCCAGCAAAGAACTTACATGCATTGCTAGCCATTCTGTTCCTTGGAAAGCACTGGTGAGTCAGTGGATGAGTGACAGTATTAAATCATTATTATACACAGCATTGGTGGGTAGTTTAGTTAGTCCATTTGGTGAGGAGTACCATGACTGGTTTCCTGATGTTCTCACTGGGTAATGGTTTCTTTTGTGGTGGTAGGCTGCAATGGTCATTTTTTTTTTTTGTGAGTTTACCTCAACTGAAGCAGTGAATGACTTTTAGCAGGCTCTGGGCTAGGCAGAATAATGGTTGTGGCTGTGCATGTGTGATGCATCTTTAGCCATTAAGGAAGGGAGCATGGTTAGCTTTCAGCTTCCTGATAGCTGACTAGGGACCGTTACCCTCACACTTTGTGCAGTGCTTGAGATATACCTCTCAATTGTCCAGATTTTGTCTCATATTTTGGTTAGTACCTCATAAAGTTTGTGGTTTCTAGCAAATCACTGTGGATTCAAGACAGTGAAGGGTGATGTGCATTTGAGTTCCAGATATTGTATCCTAGAGAAAATGTGTGCTCATGTAAATCCTTTTGTTTTATCAGCTTTGTAAGGCTGTAACATCAGTATTTGAAACCTGCCCTTGTTTTGGGGCTTTTTGGGCTTCTGTCCCCTCTTTGTTTCAGGGTTTGTCCAGATTTCCTGCACTAACAAGTCAGGAGCTCTGGGTTGATGGCAGTTGCTGATCACAGCTGAGAAGCTCACGGACTAGTGAGAATGCGGTCTGCTTGCAAAATAGCTGCAATGAACTATTCCAGGTTGGTTGGGTACAGGGTAAGGGGGGGGAGAAAAAATATATAATAAAAACAGATGAAGAAAGACGGCACTAGGGTCAAGTTTTTTACTTCACAGACACAAGGCGCAGCATTTGATTCATGCATGTGGCAATTGACTAGGATTAGTACAGCTCAGAAGAAAAGTTAGCTAAGTTATAATCACAGACTTTTTATGGTATGTGGGTTCTTCTTAGTGAGATATATTTGAGAGGTATGGAGTGTGGAGGTGTGAATGGTTGAGAAAAAAGGGGGAAGAGGAATGCAGGCACTGAAGAGTTTGGTAGGGAGTACTTTGGTTTTACTAGTTCCAGTGTCCAAACTTGCACAGATTTTTTTTTTTGCTTTTCTCTTAGAGTCTTATTATTGACTTTCCTTTGCAGATGGCTGAGATGCAGAATTTGTGACAAAGATGGTTGGCCATTGTTTTGCTGGCAGAAAAACTGTTCTGAGATATGCCTAACAATAAACTTCCATGACTGTAGAACCTGATGAGTCCAGTTGGAAGAGGAGAAGACAAGCAATGAAGAGCAAGCCGTTGGCATGAGGGAAGCAAGCACAACAGTCAAGAGACACTGCCACAGTGGAGGCTCCTGTGGTTGGGGCTATGAATGGTGCACCTTCAGGTAATGATTTGTTGTTGAGAGTTCCAGTAGGCAGGTCAGACTTAGTGTGGTTTGGGAACAGTTCAGGTATAGGTGGTGACAGGTCATGTCAGGAGTCTGGCGAATCTGCAAGTGACATGGCGGATCAGCAGAGGTGTAGTGTGGGAGGGGGGCAGGCTCCAGATGAGGCTTTCATCGAGGAGGGTAATATAGGTTTATTCATGGGGAGTCACAACTGCAGGAGGTTATTTCAGATTTGGGGTTCCAGTCTGGTGACTGGTTAGCTACGCAGGCCCTGGGGTAGGAGAGTGGAGCAGTCTTTTTCACCCATCACATACCTTCCCCAGTTAAAGAAAAGATCTGGAAGGAAGAAGATATTGATATCTTTGATGTGATTGATGTAGAAGGGTTTCAGCATTTGTTAGAGTTGGAAACTGCAAATAGCAAAGATTTTATGGCAGCTTTAGGAGCCTTGGGGCGAAGGAGAAAAGGTAGAGTGAAACTGAGAACTGGGTGTTGAGCTTGTGTACTATATGTCAGTTTAGTTGGAGAAAGACAGTGCCTTGGCTCTTCCACTCTTGGCTTATTTCCTTACAATCCAAGAGTAGCAATGGCTATGGGCAGGTAAAGCTTGGTTATGGTACAATCAGAGGTTTTGTAAATGGAAAGCAGTTGATCAGTCCCTACATTGGGAGACTAGGCATGCTGACATATGGCTGGCCATTATGAAAACTGTAAAAAGTCACTCTTATTCTTTTAGATTAGTGCCATGGAATTTTTTTGCTTCCTCCTGAGCTATCACCACCTTAGGGTCATGGGGCTTCAGTTTAAAGAAAAACTCCAGCTTTTCCTACAGTTTAACTTAACTCTTATGCTGCTTTTCTCCATACAATATGGGTCCAGTGTTGTCTAGGTTCCAGAAACATGCTTGTTCTTTATAAAACTTTAATTTCCTTGCCTTGGAATCACAGGCAGGTAAAGATCACCCACTTTTTTTTTAAGCTTACCTTCTCATATAATTTGCAGAGGATTTTTTTTACACCTGCATGACATGCCACAAGCACAGATAAATCTGTATTTCACCCTGTCAGGTATCGTTGACAATTTTATATCGGTAATTATTCCTGCTGATGTCAGGAGCACAGAATGGTGTTAAACTGTTTTCCACTGTCTTTATTGTAAGTTGCTACAAAAATGAAAACCCACTGCTATTTCCAATGTAGCCATGCCTTTCATAGCAAAACAGAGCAAATAGTTTATTGTTTACAGTACTTTACATTTCAAGATGTTTGTGATATTTAGAGAAAAGTCAGAAAATATTTTTTCTTGTAAGTCTTGTAAAATATCAACACATTTGCCATTCGCATGCCCTCCCACCACAAAAAGACAAAACTGCCCAAACCAAGACTTCTCTGCCGGAAGTGAGACAGTTGGCAGCCCTATCAACTAAGTGCACACATATTGTTTATAAGAAGGACTTTTATGCTTTCTTGTGACATCCTTCCAGAGGAGGATGCATATCGGTGCACAGATCCTTGGAAAGAGAGAGCTCCCACTGACTTTCAGTCCTTACATAATTGGAGTGCATGAACATTTTCTAGTCAACACAGGAAATGTAACAATTGATGGCAACCATGATATACAGCTGAATTTACTTTAGCTTACATGTGCTATGTGCCCTTTCATTAAAATGTTAGGAAATGGAAATATGAAGAACTTTAAATATCTATCTATACAAGTAAATGAATGAAAATAAGAATCTTTTCACTGCTGGCACTGAAGAACATGAATACTTTCACATCCTTTCCGTTCCATTAGCAGCTGTCACTTATACATGAAATGGCAAGGATCACTCAGGGTAATGACAGTTTTGTGTGTGGGGAATACAGTCCATTCACCTTTGACTACAAAAAATACTTTGTACAAAGGCCTGCAGTTAAGTACTTTCTTGGTTGCAGCTGTAGAACTCAATATACTGTAAGACAAGCACAAATGAGGGCCATTTAAGAAATAAAAGATCAGTCCTGTTACAGATGATACTGTATATATGATGACACTGAGTGACACTGATTCCATTATTGTCAATGGTATGCAAATACGCCACAACTTCCTTATTCTTATGTCTAGCATGACTCATATAAAGCAGACGATATGGATTATGGGAAAGAGAAAAGCTTGAAGTGAAACAAGATCATTTTGGTATGTCAAGCCCCATTAACAGCCATTTTCCAGAAAACATATTAAAAGTCTATAAGAAGCACTCAGAGTGATTTTGAGGTGTTAAAATAGCTTAGAAAACAAAGAGTGAAAATGTTTTTTTTTTTTTAGTTCTATGGTGGGGTTTTCCTTTAACATCTCTTCAGATGGATATGACACTTGGAAACGTAGCCCTCAGCTTATTGTGCACTGTAGCATCAATATTTAAATAACAATCCTAAGATATGGCAGGGCAATCAACTCCCCCCAACCAGTCTTTTGCTCTTACAACATCAAAGGCAAGGGAACTTCTGCTGAAGTACTGACACTTACAGGTGAACCATTATCCTGTCTTAGAAGTTTACATTTTTCCTGTACGTCACACTCAAATGTCTCCTTCCATAAATCTATTAACACTGCTCTTCATAGGTTCATAGGAGTTTACTAGGCTAATGGCCCTGGAGCCTTTACAAGGCTAGCCCAAAGGATTCCCTAGCAACATGCCACCCATCGTTATTTCCCAGTGCCTCTGGCCACTGAAATAATCCCCGGGGTGAATTTTCTATTTCCCATCCACTCGTCAAGATTTCTCTTGAAAAAGGCCAGTGAGGTACTCTGCTTGATGTGTAAGGGAAGTCTATACTAGAACATAGGCAGTCTTTGGGTTAGGAACCTGTCATTCCAACAAGTTGCGTTGATTGTGGTAATGAGGGTGAGGTCTCTGGCTCGCGTGGCATGGAGGGATTGGGATTTCCTTAGATGGAGCGTAACTAGCAGTGCTGGGTCTGACACGGCTTTGTAGGTCAAGCAGAGATCGACTTTAAGTAGGTGATATGATACTAAGAAAAGTTGGAGTTTTTTTTAGTCTGTCTGCATAGGGCAAGTGTTAAAGGCCTAGGATCTTCTTAGTGAGGTATTTTTGCCGTCTTTCTAGTTGTTGCATATGTCTGGTGAGGTACATGCTGAATGGGGCATTGTACTCGATAATCGGTCTAATGAGGGAAGAGTAAAGAGAGACAATGACCTCCTTCTTCCTGGAGGCAAAACCCTTTGTAATGAAATGTGCCACATAGAAAGATTTTCTAACCACAGTGGCAATGTGCTTATCAAAGGATAGGTTTCTATCCACGTGTGTTCCCAGATCTCTTATGACACCTTCGGTGTTAAGTGGACTACCTTCCAATCACTACTATGGATCAAACCCTATTAGCTACTCCAGATCTAACAATAACAGCTTCACAAACCCAGGTAATATACTAGGATGCCTTTTCATTAAGGAAAAAGATAATAATTGCTAAACCCATCTTAGGTGATTTACTCACAGCTGTTCTATTAGGCATTTGCTGACATACCGAATAGGTGTTGTGATGCCCCAACAAAAAAGGCAGTGTTGTAGCTTCCAAGGAAATTTTCATTCCATTAGCTTCATGTTAGTAGTAAAACTGGAGAGAAGATATTGTTCAGTCTCATCTACAATAACACAGGTAACAAAAACACGTATTATATATTATCACAGGTTTTTTTTTTAAGTGTAGGCCTTGCCTACTTAATTTAGCTGCCTTTCTGAGGATGTGAAACATGCCACTCTTGGGAGTCATTCTATTATTGCTGCTTACCTATACCAAGATAAGGTACTGGATAAAATTCTCCTTTCACACAGTATTGATAAATGACCATTTTAAACAGTAACACCTATGTAGTGCATGCAGAGCTGTGATTATGTGCCAAAATCAGACAAACCGATCCTGTAAAATCACTTCTCTAGGGTAAGACATGCCCATAGCAGTATTTTCAGTGGGGAGTAACAATCATTTCACACCCCCAAAGTGCTGTTGAGATGGTTGTCACACAAGGGTCGTTCCTTTGCTCTCAACTTTCACTGAATATCTTGCTTGCAGATGTTTACAGAAGTTTGTCTGTAAGTAACTTATTTAAATCAGAACATCATTTGCATGAAAGTTCTGGAGACTGTGATAGATAAATGGATATGCAGAGCAGTAGAAAGTAAGATGGAACATGAGCAGTTTGGATTCAGAAAAGTTTGCAACACAACTGACCCAATGTTAGCAGTGAGACATATAGTTGAGGAGAAGTTAGAGATGAGGAAAGAGTCCAACTGGGCATTCCTAGAACTGGAAAAAGCATATAACAAGGTCCCAAGAAAGCTGAATTAGACATGTGTGTGGTGGTTCAAAGTCAAAGAAACATTGGTAGAATTAGTGCAGGTAATGTACAAGGACCCAAATGACTCAAGTACAAATAGTGTTTAATCTTACAGAGGGGTTTGCAGTAAGAGTAGGTGTACACCAGTGTTCAGTTCTGAGACCACTGTTTTTCCTAAAGGTGATGGACTACATTAGCAAACAGGTTGAAGGGGACAGATCAACACCGTTGCTGTATTCAGACAATGTGGCACTACAGGCAGACTCTGAGCAAGAACTTCAGCAGAGGATAGGGGAATGGAATACAAAACTGAAGGCACATGGGATGAAACTAAGTACAGATAAGACAGTGGTAATGGCAGCAAATTGAGGAAATCAGAAGAAGCTGAGAATTGAAATAGAAGCAAAAATAATGGAACAGGTTAATAACGTCAGGCATCTGGGAGAGATGGTTGAGGAGAAGGGAAGTCAGAATGATGAGGTCAAAGCTAGAATCTGAAGGGCTGCAACCAAGTGGCATAGAGTCTCAGGCATAGTGTATGACAGATGAATGACAATGAAACTGAAAAGTAGGTGTGCAGAACAGTAGTGCGACCAGTACTACTGTATGGTACAGAAAACTGGGAAGTAAAGGCAGAGCAGATGAGGAAAATAGAGGTGAGGGGAAAAGTGCCCGAGATAGTTTGTAGGGTACGGGTCTTTATTAAAAGACCGAAGAGGTGTTTCAGCGAACACCTCTTGGTCGACACGTAATGAGCGAATGCACTAAAGTGCAAATGCTCAAAACAGCATTTTCTTAACCTGGGAAAGAAACCGCTAACACAAACACACACACACACACACACACACACACACACACACACACACACACACACACACACTTTAAAATATAACAGCATGAGGGTCTTTCTCCCCCACACCCCAATAACTAAATATACCAACTCTGAGATCGTACTACATTGAGGAAATGGGAGAATGCACGGGGATGACCAAGCAATTTCTTTCCCAGGTAAAGAAATCACTGTTTTGAGCATTCATGCTTTAGTGCGTTCACTCATTACATGTCAACCAAGAGGTGTTCAATGAAACACCTCTTCGGTCTTTTAATATAGACCCATAGGATACAAACAGTGAACAGACAAAGAAATAAGGACATAAGAGCAGAATCCAAAGTAACTCTAAATGAATAAAAAATCAAAGAGAACAGATTACAGTGGTTTGGGCACATGTGCAGAAAAGCAGAAGACAATCTGGGGAAGAAGATTTGAGACAGACAGGAAGAGGGCAAGAGAAAATGATGGTATCCAGGAAAGACATGAATTGATTGTGTGAGGGAAGATATGCTACAGTCTGGCACAAGTGTCAAAAAAAGGCAGATGTGTAGCACTGAATCAAGAGAGATGGCGACAGTTAACATGACACCCTGACCCCATGTAGAAAATGGGAAAAAGAGGTTGATGATTATGTTGATGATTTAAAAACTGTCACTGATTTTTTTTTCTGCAGTTATATTTACTTACTGTGTATGGACAAGCGCTCACTAAGTGCCTTAAGGACTTTCAAGGATGATAACACACTTTGGAATTTTATTATGCAACTGGTAGTACATGGAGTAGATAAAATTCCTCACACTACAAAGGGTTGTGATCAAATCTCACCAATCATAACCGATTACTATGTGTTCTTGACATAGAATCGAAGATTCACGTTGAAAGCTTCACACTGAAGGTGAATTTCTTGGCATCCATGTCGGTGAACGAGTCATACCCCACTATATTACTCAACAGATAATCAATTGGTTCACTGACTGTAGCCAGATAAAACAAGAGATTTGGTTGTACATTCTCATCCGATAGCTTATTCACTAATTAAATCCTACAGAGCTGTGTGCTTTATCCCCTTCTCCATGGTGTACACTTTTCTGATGTGATGCCAGACATTCTATAATGCATTCCAATTCCAAAAATGTGTGAGTGTATATATGTGTGTGTGTGTGTGTGTGTGTGTGTGTGTGTGTGTGTGTGTGTGTGTGTGTGTGTGTGTGATCATGCATGCGCGCAGCTCACCTACTGAGAGTGCTTATACGTTTGCATATTTGCAATCAATAAGTTGAGTTTGCTTGGTGATTCTGACAGCCATGAGCTGGCATCAAACTTAGGACTTAGTAGAAAATAGCACTTCTTTTATCCTTGTTTCACTCAAGAATTTTGGGGCAAGTGATATTTTCTGTCAGACCTCTGTGGTTACAAGCAATGTGATGCCTTGAGCCCTCCATAATAGAGTGCATACAGACAAATTCACATAAGTGCACCATCTTGATGCCATTTAATACAGATGTCTCATTGAGGTCAGTAGTAGCTACATTTTCTGCTGCCGTATTTGATGACTACATTCTAACCCTGGTGAGCATGCATTAAGATGCATAATGATACAGAATCACTGCAAGATAATTCCATTACAGACTAGGATATTAAACAGGCTGAAAGATGATGGCCCTGGGGTAGAAGTTGTACTTATGGGGCTGCAGACTTGATAAGATTAGAAATAAAGAACAAAAAGAAGAGGTTTGCTTCTTATTAAAATAATGACAAAAAATAGTATGCCCCTTACTAACTTAGTGGGGCAGTGTTATTACAAGTAGAGTGTTGGCAAGAGTCATTAGTTTACATTAAAGTTATTACACAAATGATCTCTAGAATTGCATGTTGCTGTGTTTCAATTAATACTCTGCTTAGCAAGTTTGAGGTGGAAGTGAATATCTTGTAAATTAGGGAAGTCTGGAGAGATTACACAGTGAGGCAAACCAGAAACAAGACAGAAACAACACAACATTTTTTCTGATACAAAATAACAACGAGTATGAGGACAGGCACATATATATATATAGGGCACATATATATATATATATATATATATATATATATATATATATATATATATATATATATTTATGTATGTATATATATAAAATATATATTTATGTATATATATATATATATATATATATATATATATATATATGTATATATTATTTATTTATTTATTTTTACATTTGTAATAGTCCAACTCAGCTAAAGCCCATTTTCAGCTGGGACTCGTAGAGAAAAGCTTCAGAGGTTCATAGTTTCATAGGTTGGTACTAGGCTATCTGCCCAAAGGCATTTATAAGCCTAGCCAAAATGTGTTGGATTTCACTACCCCCTTAGATTTGTTCCTTGTGCCTCTGTCCAGCAGAGCCACTGAAGTGATCCCTGAGGTAAACTTTCTGTTTCCCATCCACTCGTCAAAGTTTCTTTTAAAGAGTGTTACCGAGGAGCTCTGCCTAATGTAGACTGGGATCTTGTTCCAAAGCATGAGAAGTCTCTGGGACAGGAATCTATCCCTCCAGCACATCCTATTTATTGTTGTGGTGAGGTTTAGATCCCTAGATCGTGTGGCTTGAGGGGATAAGGTTTTCTTTAGGTGGAGCATGACTATCAATTCTGGGTTAGACATGGCCTTGTATGCCAGGCAGAGATCACCTCTGAGTAGGCGGTATGCAACCTAGTACAACTGGAGTTTCTTCAGTTGAATTGCATAGGGCATCTGTTTGAGGCCAGTGATCCTCTCGGTGAGGTACTTCTGTGGTCTTTCCAGCTGGTTCAGGTGTCTTGTAAGGTACATCCCAAATGGGGCGTTGTACTTTATAACGGGTCTGATGAGTGATGAGTAGAGGGGCACAATGACCTCTTTTGATCTGGATGCAAACCCTTTTATTATTAGGTGGGCCATGTAGATGGATTTTCTAACCACTTTGGCAATGTGATTATCAAAAGTGAGATTACTATCTACTTGGGTCCCCAGATCCCTTATTACATCTTCCATATTTATGGGACTGCCAACTATGTGGTAGTTTGTGGGTACTTTGTTTTTTCCAAAGGGGATGACTATGCACTTTTTGGCATTTAGCTTGAGGCCATGATTTTGACACCAGGTATCCGTCTCAGTGAGACTCTTTTGGAGGATGTCTGTGTCAGCCGGAGAGTCAGTTATAGCCCCTAGTTTGCAGTCGTCTGCGAACTTGGTCAGCCATAGTCCAACTGTGTTTGCCTGCACCTCTGGGAAGTATATGCTGAACAGGAGGGGTCCTAGGACTGAGCCCTGGGGAACGCCACTTGTAACTGGTTTAGAGTCGGACCTAGCTCCCGCAACTCTCACCATGTGGGTACTGTCCGTGAGCCAGGTGGCAACCCATCTTGTGACGTAGGGGTTTATGTTCTGGCTGTTGAGCTTGTCTATAATACCAGAATGAGGAATGGCGTCAAAGGCCTTAGCGAGGTCTAGGTAGGCTGTGTGTACCACCTTTCCCTCTTCTATAACCTTGGTAACTGTCTCAAAAAAGTCCACCAGGTTTAGGAGGCATGATCTGCCCTTAACAAAGCCAAACTGGATAGGGTCCAGTGTTTGGTGGTTCCCAATGTCTCTGTTAACATGTTCCATGATGATGAGCTCCATAGCCTTGCAGACCAATCTAGTCAGGCTTATGGGGCGATAGTTCCCAGGGTCTGTTGTGGCTCCACCTTTGTGGAGCAGAATAACCATTGCTGTGCGCCACTCTATAGGTATGTAGCCTGTGGAGAGGCTGAGTTTGAACAGCGTGTTTAGGTGAGGGGTTAGTTTGTCTTTGAGCTCGTGTAGGACGCAGCCTGGGACACTGTCCAGTCCCATTGATGCTGTGTTTTTGGCTTTGGAGAGGGCTGTTTTAACCTGTCTGTGATTTCAGGGACTCTACATTCTTCTTGTATGGTTATGGGCCCTTTTGGGGGTGAGAGGGGAGTGAAGTTTGCACTGAACCTGTCTGCCAGGATGTTGGCAATATCGGTCAGTTCAGTGTATTTTGTGCCATTCTGCACTAACTCGGAGCAGATCTGAGCATTGCCACTTAGATTCGTGACATAGCTAAAGAATGCCTTGTGGTTATCTTTGGAGTCCTTGGCAATTTTTCTTTCAAAGCTCGCCTTGGATGATTTTATGAAGGATCATAGTTTCTTGCTGATACTGATCAGGGATGTCTTCCCTTCTTGGGATCTAACTCTTTTCTGTACTAGTTTCCTCCTTCTATTGTATAGCTTGTTTATTGCAGGAGTCCAACAGACTGGTTTCCTTTTCTTGGAGGACTGAGTCTTGGTTTTGCTTGGGATGGCACGATTCATGCATTCTTGTAGCTGCCCGTAGAATGCATTAGTAAAGGATTTTGCAGCTTGGACAGTGTTATCCTTCAGCATGGGGGCTTTGAAACTTTCCACCTCAATCTTAAGTAACGTGATGTTTGCTTTTAAAAAGTTTTTCACGGTGGATTTCTTGTCCGGGGGTGGGGGCAGAATATGGATATCCAAAGTGATTTGTTTATGGGCAGATCTAACCAGCGAGGGGTTGACCTATGGTGTGGAACACCGGTCACCCATGTCGGTAATGACCAGGTCCAATATGTTGTCACCTCTGGTGGGAGTGCTGACCAGTTGAACCAGGGCATTTGAGTTTATAAATTCTACGAAAAGTTGGGCAAGGGAGTTAGTACTTGAGTAGTTCTCCCCAGTTATTGTTTGGGTAATTGAAATCACCCAATATTAGGGTGTTTGGTAGGATCTTTATGTTTCCCAGTGTTTCCAGAAATGCGGAATGGGGATCCTGGTACATGGTGGGTGATCTGTAGCAAGCTACAATTTGAATTGCAGTTTTGTCCATTGTTAGTTGCACATGGATGATCTATGAAGCATCGTTCTGTGGCACTAACCTGGAGGTGTGGGTATCCTTGATGAATATGGATATGCCCCCACCTTTTGTATTTTGGTTTGGGTTCTGTGACTGAAATGTATGGTATGAGTTGTAGCCTGGTAGTGCTGGAGTGCTCTCTGGAGCCTTAAACCAGGTTTCTGTTACTGCACATATATCGATTTTCTCCATACTGAGGAGTGCCTCAAGTGTGTGCATTTTGAGGTTTAGACTTCTGATATTGAGTAGCATTACCCTCAGTGTTTTGTTACTTGTGCTATTTACGGCAGTGGGTTTGTCTTTTGAGCCTTGCCTAAAAAAGGCACTATGGGGGTGGCAAGAACCTTGGCCGGTATTTGAAAGCCTAAGGGTGACAGGTGCAAGCCGTCTCTAGCAAAGCAGTGTGGCTTGTTGAACATGTCATCCCAGGTGGACAGACACTGGATCCCCTTTGAATGACACCAGAAACTTAGCCAGTTGTTGAAATTGAGAATTTTTTCTTTATACCTTGGTATCATTCTTGGTGAGAGCAGGATGCTACTCAGGGTCAGGGTCATAACGGCCTGGGCTACGTGATCAGAGAGCTCTTCCATGCCTCTCTTCATGTAGTCCAGTGAGGTATGGCTCAGGTCATTCACACCAACATGGACAATGACAGGGTCATATTTGTACTTGTTCTGGAGTGACCTGACTGCTTGTGTTATGTGGCGGATAATGGCACCCGACAGGCAGCTAACAGTAACCTTCTCCTTATTCAGCCTAGTGAATGGGACTTCAGTGTGCCTGACTATAGAGTCACCTATTACTAGTATGTTGGGTATGTTATTTTGCCTTTAGGGCTGTGATGGCATGGCACACTGGTTTTGTGAAGTATGTGTTTCATGGTTTGTGTTGGGGGGTGCAGGTTGCTTGGATGTTTGCTTTGGAGGTCTCTGTTGGTTTTGCATATTTTTATTTAGAGCTGCCGAGTATGTTTTCATGTATTTATGTGTGTTTTTTGCCGGTGTTGGTTTAATAGGTCTATGTAAGATTGGTGGTGTGATGCAAGTATTTTCCTTCTCCTCTTGACTGTCTGATCCAGTCTTGGGTTGAGAGAGCTTAGCCTCTAGTTTGGCTGTATAACTACATCTCTCACATGTATTAGTGTTTGGAGGTAGGAGGAGAGGTTGTCTGTGTACATGAGGCAGTTGTAACATTGCCTCAAAATGCCCAGATTCATCAGTTGGACTGGAGAGTACACCTGAAACTGCCCTTTGGACATGCCTGGATAGGTACAGTGAACTGTTTTACTGGATGGCTGGTAAGGTCGAATAGAGAGCCTTGTCCTTCTGTACAGTACAGGAGGTTCTAGTGCTAGGGTTTATAAGTGCTTGCTATAAGTTTGAGCAAGTGCTGGGCTGAGAAATGAATGGCTTGAGTGCTTAAGTTGAAAGTTTGTCTAGTTCCAAGGGAAAAATTGAAGAGGAGACTTCAATCAGCAATTCCCAGCTTAGAAGGATGTAATCTACCTGTCCTGCCACAACAGTGCAGACCACAAACCTTCTTAATCTAAAACGGTCTGTATGAAGCCCAAGTGCTTAAACCAAAAGACTTAGAATAACGGTTACAATTTAATCAGGCTACGACCAAGCAATAATAAATGCAGCAGAATAAATAAAATTGAGTACTTTTAAGAAAAGCAAAATAAAGTAGAAGGAAAAACAAATGCAGTAAAAGCAAATGAATACAGTGCAAACATTTTTTTTTAAGTGCAAGAAGAGAGGAAGGAAGAACCTAAGTGGGCTGGCCTTCTCATATCTTCTCTCTGTATTAAGTAGAGTGAACACTAGACTCAGAATCTGATCTAACTGTACTCGGTTAAGTGAGCAAATGAGATGGACCCAGGAGGAGTGTTCTAATACAGACTTACAGGAGAGGCGGGCAATTCCAAAGCCACCAACACTAATACATTAACAGAAACATAGACAACACTTAGTAAAGAATGTTACAAATACACTAGGAGTCAAATACAGAGCGAACTGTGGGTACCAGTACACTTAATAATGCATTACAGAAGTATATAGTACATTTAGGTCTTATACAGATTGAATAAGCACCTCTAGCTTGCCCTGTATTTGACGTTTTTTTGGGTTTTGTCAAGAGCAAGGGATGGGAGAAAGGAAATAATTTTAGTTTTCAAATACACTGTCCTTAGAAAGTGCGCAAATAATTAAATTTTGCATCTTTTCTGACTGTTTTCTATGTGCTTTTGCTACTTACAATATTCTAACCAACCCTAAGTAGTACTTTATATTTTAGCAAAACAAAAATGCCTTAGCCTGTTCCTTGTCAGGGTGAAGAGTGCTTTTTAAATGTTAAACCTTTGAACACACACACACACACACACACACACACACACACACACACACACACACACACACACACACACACACACACACACACACATACACACACATGAATGAATAATAGTTTTTATAATGGCTTTACAAGAAACAATATTAATAAGTATACAAAAATGGAAATGCCCAAAACTATGATTTATTTTTCCAGTGCAATTTCTCTCCCTTCTTACCAACCATCAAGACCCTGTCTTATTAGTTCTGAGTTCACTTGTGTCTCTCCCATTAGGCTGTCCCAAACATGAGAGGCAATATTCATTTGGGATGCTGCTATACAGGCAGCTATGGAGATAGATTTGCCTTACCCCATATCGAATGATGAAGGCTTACAGGCATTTTTAATAGGCCTAGTAGAGTGAGTGATGAAGGCTATCCAGGCATTTTTAATGGCCCTAATCCTACCCCAGGGTAACTTTGCACACACATGCATGGGGAGGCAGTATAGTATTACTCCCTCCTAATGCATTGTTTGTGTACTTCCACACCGAGAAAACTAAATATTAGCTAATGTGCAATTAAATAACAAATATGTGAAAGATACATTTGAAAGATATGGAAAACATCTTAACCTCCTTAACTGTACTTAAAAAAATAACTGTATATACACTGTCTCAAGAATTCATTAATGTTCCTAGTATGAGTTATATGGCTTGTGCTAGAATGTCCTGCCAGTGCAACATGCCTATTTGCAATTTAGAAACATGCTAGCCACAATGAGATGAGCCCTCATTATTGTCTTATTTGCATGGTACCTAAACTGCATCTAGTACTGCAGCATGCAGATTGTGACTGATCTGCACTTTGCAATAGTAACCTGCTGCTCATGAAGGCAGCATAACCACCCCTCTATTCACACTCTGTCTCACACACAAGTACACAGACATGAGTATTCACCTACTCTGCATTATCTTTACATGTTTTAACCTTCCTAGCCCCCCCATGATTCTTTAATGCCATTACAGTCCATATGAAATAGGCACCAGTGTTCTAGTGTATCTCCACACCTCTGAATTCCCATTACAATGTCAGTCTCATTACTGCACTTTAAGGAGTCATCTCTGGTGATCTACTGGTTCAAACCTCCTCCAACATCACCCTTATGAAGTCAGTACTGTTATGACACTTCACTTTATCCCTGGTGTCCAGTGCCCCCCCCCCCCAGATTCTCGCACAACTAATGGAGCCATTAAGGCACTTCAGAGTGTGTCCTATGGTTTGCACCATTCTTGTTATGCTATGTTTTGTCTTAATGTGCTTTATGGTATTGTCTGGTGTCTAGTGTATCTCCCCATCCCCTGGTCCCCATAGAAATATTGATGCTGTTATGGCACTTTAAAGTTGAATCTTGGTGCCTACTTTATCCCCCCGTCCATGATCAACAGAACAGCAATGGTGCCATTATGTCCCTTAAGGCATTCCCTTGTGTCTGGTGGTTCCTCATATCCCAATACCTGTTGTAATCTTAGTACCATAATAGCATTTTGCTGATGTATTGTTGGTGTTTAAGTGTATCTCCCCACGTGTCTAATCTCCATTTTGGTCAGTGCCATTATATTTAAAACTCAGCCGTAGTGTCTGCCCCCACCCCCCAATTTAGAACTCTGCAGATGAACTCTCCCTTCTGACCATGTTCACTATTGCGGCATGGTGGAGATGTCCATAATGATCTGCACAGCAGAGTGCTTTCCTGAATTGTCTGGCCATGTAGATGTTTCCTTGGAGGCAATTCTGGAAAAAGAGAGAGAACTTTGCTAATTAGCATATGCCTCTCCCCTAGAATGCCGCATTTAGTCTGCCCACTGAACCAGTCCTTTACAGTGTTGCATATCTTCATGTTGCAGGACCATGCAGTATCATGTTAGGGTGTTTGCTGAATAGAAAAAAGGTGCCACAGCATGTAAATGGCTGTGTAGATGTTGTGTTACTTTTATGAACGAAGCCCCAAGTCTTTTGTCTGTATTTTGTGTCAGATTTTATAAGAATATTAATTTTTGCCTTTAATACGTTTTTTTTTATTGTTGTTTTTTTCTGTTTATACACAGCTGAGTTGGTACATGCAGTGTGTTTGGATTTTGGAAACAAATTTCAGCACCCAGCATTCCTTCTTCCCATATCTTATTTCACAGTGATAAAGGACACCACATGTTCACCTCTGTAACTAAGCTGATTACAATGTTTTTTCTCTTTTATCTTATAGAAACTGAATACTGTTCACATATCCCCAGCCACACATCTCAGTAAGGGATTTTCTCCTAAACTCCATCTTTTCTGTTAAAAAGAATACAGAACACGGTTCCGATAAACTCAGCCTCAAAGGTACATTTACAGCAGTGACTTTGTATTGTACCATTGTGACATTAAATAGGGCTGCAACATCATTCATACAAGCCTGTTCTTGGTGCCTACTTTATCCCCCCGTCCATGATCAACAGAACAGCAATGGTGCCATTATGTCCCTTAAGGCATTCCCTTGTGTCTGATGGTTCCTCATATCCCAAATACCTGTTGTAATCTTAGTACCATAATAGCATTTTGCTGATGTATTGTTGTTGTTTAAGTGTATCTCCCAACGTGTCTAATCTCCATTTTGGTCAGTGCCATTATATTTAATACTCAGCCCAAGTGTCTGCCCCCCCCCCCCAATTTAGAACTCTGCAGTTAAAACACTCCCTTCTGACCATGTTCACTATTGCGGCATGGTGGAGATGTCCATGCTGATCTGCACAGCAGAGTGCTTTCCTGAATTGTCTGACCATGTAGATGTTTCCTTGGAGGCAATTCTGGAAAAAAAGAGAGAGAACTTTGCTAATTAGCATATGCCTCTCCCCTAGAATGCCTCATTAGCATTCAGCTCAGCCTGCCCACTGAACCAGCCCTTTACAATGTTGCATATCTTCATGTTGCAGGACCATGCAGTACTGTGTTAGGGTGTTTGCTGAATAGAAAAAAGGTGCCACAGCATGTAAATGGCTGTGTAGATGTTGTGTTACTTTTATGAACGTAGCCCCAAGTCTTTTGTCTGTATTTTGTGTCAGATTTTATAAGAATACTAATTTTTGCCTTTAATATGTTTTTTTTTTATTGTTGTTTTTTTCTGTTTATACACAGCTGAGTTGGTACATGCAGTTTGTTTGGATTTTGGAAACAAATTTCAGCACCCAGCATTCCTTCTTCCCATCGCTTATTTCACAGTGATAAAGGACACCACATGTTCACCTCTGTAACTAAGCTGATTACAATGTTTTTTCTCTTTTATCTTATAGAAACTGAATACTGTTCACATATCAGCCACACATCTCAGTAAGGGATTTTCTCCTAAACTTCATCTTTTCTGTTAAAAAGAATACAGAACACGGTTCCGATAAACTCAGCCTCAAAGGTACATTTACAGCAGTGACTTTGTATTGTACCATTGTGACATTAAATAGGGCTGCAACATCATTCATACAAGCCTGTTCTTGATGTTATTCTCAGTTATTGTTATAATATTAGCGAATGTATATGTTCTCAATATTGGCTTATAACCTTGCAAAGAAGTGATTAGATGGTTAACTGACCATTGTCTCTCTCAGTCTTTTCATTATACTTTGCTGTTCTGTCAAATAACGTCAGTATATTCTTCTCTTCCCAAGCAGCCCTGTACCCCACTTGTTATCACAATACTGTAGTTGATTGGGGAAAGCTACTTTTTAGGTTTGTTTCCTTTTGCAGGACTTTCCCCATCAAAACAGCACAATAGTACCATCTCAGGTGGAATAGGATAGTTATTGTACTTTCAAAGCATGTGTTACACCACAGTTCTTTTACATAAAATCTTAGCACTGACAGTATAACAAATAAGAATTAAGTGATCCCAAGCTGGCAGATTTTAAAAATTCCATACAGCATACTCTGTCAGAAATATTGGGGAAGAAAATGGTTGTAATTAAGGAAATATTTCTTTTGAGCTGGGACCCAGCATATGAATTACCTAGGCATAGTAAGGCCTTATTAACTATAATTCTATCAGCTGCCAAAAAAGCAATTATTTGAAAATGGAAATGAAAAATCAAAACCAACTGTATTTGAAGTATTGAATTCTGAAAGAGATAAAAGAACGGGAAATTGAGATCTTTAGAAAAGGGAATAAGCAAATTACATAGAAATAAATGGAATCTGTGGGAACAATGAATAAAAACTGTTAAGGAGGAAGAGTGAGGTTTAAGGAAAGGGATGATATGAGCAAGTTATGTAATGTTGGACTATTTATTTATCATTTTATTTTTTGTATTTGTTTACCGGGAAAGTCCAACTTGGTAATAAACATTTTCAGCAGAGGCCTAGGAAGAAAAGCTCTATTTGCTTAAACTGCATTATACTAAGTTCCAGTCAAACACAAAGCAGTTACATTTCTATTTACATTCATACACAAACAGTATTTACATTTTTAAGATTTTATAGAGGTAGACGTTACTAAAGATAAAGCACATGTGCAACGTAGTGGATTGTGCAGGCAGCAGTTATGTATGAAAACGGTTTTGTCATTTCAGCAAGAGGTTGAGAATATTATGTTTAAGGAGAGTATTTGGATAGTATTGTGCAGTGAAAAAGTTTTAACCCTGTGATGAGTATGCATAGGACCAGGACTGCTTAAGATGTTCTTTAAGCATTGGTTTACAACTACTGAGCTTGTTGGCAAGTTTTATTTGCATGGAGATATTATTCTGGAGTTTATCAATAATGCATTAGGAGTAACGTGATTCTCCTGCAACATTATTTGACTTATTTATAAGTAACAAGAACTAGAACAGAGGTCCCTTGCTAGACAGCAGGGTAGTGATACGTTTTGTATAGCAGGGCATTTCTATGGATGATGAATGAATTTGTGTGCTGTAGTTGTGAATATGTTAGACAGCTGTGCAGTTCAAGCCAGATTAATTGCATTAAGCTAAGACAACAGTGGGTCCTATGAGGGAGACTGGTGGCAAATGTAGCTATGTTATTATAGCAGGAGGCAAGTTTCTTTATTTTAGTATTGTGTATGTTTGTTAGGATAAAAGTAGTGTATAAGAGAGTTGACAGTAAGAAGGTGGTGGCTAGAGTTTTTCTTGCAGTATCTGTAAGGAATCAATTGATCTTATAAAGGGAGCCTAGTTCCTGGTGTGTAGATTTAAGGGTACACAGTATCTGGTAGTCATATCTGAGATTGTCATCTATTATAATGCCTAGAACTTTACTATGAGTTTCAGTTTCAATGACAGTATTATTTGCTGACTTTATGGTAAAAGAGTGCTTTTAAATTTGGCAAATTTTTGAGGTGAAAAGCATTAACTTAGTTTTCATGGTGATGAGTAAGAGCTTTGATTCTTTGAGCCAGGTTTCTACAGAGGAGAAAGATTTTTGGGTAATGCCTTTGAGCTTATTTGTTGTTGAATCATCTGCATACTGAACTAAACTGGCATGGTGAGTGGGGGTGTGAAGGTCATTAACAACTATATTAAACAGTAGAGGACCCAGGATAGAGCCCTGAGGATTACCTGTAGTAACTAGTTGAAAGCATGAGTAGATTTGTTGTTTTTAGTGGCTTGTTGCCTTCAAGATAGGTAACTAAGGAACCACAACAAGGAGTATTGTGAAAGTCCTCTTAAGGAGAGTTGAACGAGCAGTTGGTGTTGCAAGACATTATCAAATGCCTTTGACAAGTCTAAGATCATGGTGGACACAAGAAAACCACTGTTTTATGCTGGTTTATTATATTGGTAAAATGTAATAGTGCAGTATTGGTGCTGTGCTGGGCCTAAAGCCATGTTGTGCTTCTGACAGCAGGTTATTTGAGGTTAGGTATTGCATCAGCTACATATGGATGCATTTCTCTAATATTTTCTAGATGGGGGAGAGAATTGTTATTGCTCTGTAGTTATTACACTCTGTAGATGTGCTGCCTTTGTGCAATGATATGATGTAGGATTTCATTCCACAGTGATGGGACGTATCTTTCTGCTATGGACTTACTAATTAGTATGGGCACTGGGAAAACCATTTTAGGTAGTCTGATGGCAGCTGGTCTACAGCTACAGAAGAAGTTTTTAATTTAAAGAGGAACTTCTTTATGTGCGAGGTAGGTACTGGACTAAAATTGAAGAGCTTTGAGTCGTTTTGATTAGACAGGGGTAGAGTGAGGGGGGAAGATAAGACATATAATATTGAATCTATAAAGTAGGAATTAAACTGTGTGGGGATAGAGTCTGTATTATCAGCTGTTTTTAGAGAGGGGCTAGTGGTCTTGCCAGGGTGAAGTAGTTTATTTAGTGATGACCAAGAAAGTTTTGAGTTGTTTATGTGTTTGTCTTGTAGGTTGGTATACTATGTTTGCTTATACTGTTTGACATGGAGTTTTGCAGGGTTTCTAAGATGTTTACATTGCTGGAGGGTATTTTGTGTCCTGTTTTTATACTAATTTTTTCAGGCTTTATCCCTTTTTATCATGATTTTTTTTGTCTCCTTTTCAGCCATGGTGCAGGGTTGGACTTTGCTCTTTTATTACATGTTGGTGCTAGATTATTTAAGGTTTGTAAGAGCATGTTATTAAAGTGTTCTACAGCAGTACCTAGTGGCATTGTTCTAATTACATTCTAGTTATATTTTTTTAGTGTTTCTTTGAAAATATCTTTGCTGAAAATGGTTGTATTTTGTATCTGATTATGTTTATCTTGGTTATGCAGAGTTCTAACACCATATGTTGTTATGTGCTCACTTATGCTAACTAAGAGGCAGCCTACTTTTGCCAGTTTGTCTGGTTTGTTTGTAAGAATCCAATCTAATATTGAGTGTCTGCTTGAAGTTTTATTGATTCTAGTAGGTGTGGTTATTAATTATCTGAAGTTTATAGAGTCAGTGGGAGTAGTAGAATTTGAGTTGCCAGTCTGTATTTAAATCTACAAGTATTATAGTTCCATGGTTAATTTCTTGGGATATCCAATACAGGATGCTTTCAGCAGTATCAATGTTATTCCCTAGTGGTATATAAATTGTTGTTAAATATATAGTTTTCCTATTGTTGATTTTTAGGAGTGTTATTAGTAGTTCAGCATTGTTAGATTCGGGTATTGATGGTTCAGTGGTGCAGCAGTAGTGTTGTTGCCTCCTAGCAAGAAGTCCTCTGGTTTGATTCTCAGCTGGGGTGCTTTCTGTGTGGAGTCTGCATGTCCTCCCTACATTCGTGTGGGTTTCCTCTGGGTGATCTGGTTTACTCCCACATTACAAAGACATGCATCTGGAGTGTTTCTCCCCCGGAAAGTTGGACTTTTGTGGTTAAATAAAAATAAATAAAATATTTCCTGTGGAAGTAAGGAAATGGTTAGGCAATTTTTACAGATGATTGCTACACCACATGCACACTTCTTTTGCCTGAGTATATTGTATCCTGTGGGGGGGGGGGGTGATCTGGTTATCCTTTTTTCTTTTTTAAACCAAGTTTCAGTAGCTATAACTACATTAGGAGTGTATGTGGCAACATAAACATGTATGGCATGGATTCTATTGCAAATACTCATGCTCATATTTAGTAAGGTGAGTTTGGATTTTTGTTATTTGCTGAGATGTAATAGGTGACTGGTTTATTTTGGGGATGGAAGTGATAGTTTTCTGAACAGTAGTAAATATCTCTGCTACAAGAGGTTCTCGGTCCTCCCACATCCCAAAGACATGCTGCAGGTGGATTGGACACTCTAAATTGGCCCTAGGTGTGTGTGTGAGTGTGCCTTCTGTGGAAGGTTGGGCGCCGGGCTGGCAACTCGACACCATAAAAAAAGCCAGAAGAAGAAGAAGTAAATATCTCTGCTAACTTTTTGAATTAATATTTTACAGAGGGAAGAATATGGCCAGTTATAATTTGGTCTTGGTTTGATATCTGATTGTAAATCTGGATACTTAGTTTTAAGATATTTATAAAAAAAAAAAACAAATCAGATGTGGTTTAGTTGTAGAGATAAGCTGTCATGGAAAAAGACAGGCTGGGAAGATGTCAATATTCTTTATAAGGATTGGATGAAGTCCTAAGTATTTGAAGTAGGTGGGTTTGATAGTTGGTGATAAAGTCTAGTAGTATGAGCAAAAATAGTAAAATAATCTGACTTAGGGGCATCTTATTTAACTTGTTTTTTTCTTTGTTGTAAATTAGAATAAAAAATGTTAGAAGGGTCGTAGGTTATTTGTAGAGATGTAATTTGATAGTTATAGGAGGGTAGGATTAACACAATTTGTGAGAGAGTCTTGGGTGGTAGACTAGAATGGGTGTTACTATTGGAATTAATTGTATTGATTGTTTTCCTGCTGGAGGATACTGATGGTATTGGTTAGATGAATGTGGGTGGTGCTATGGAAATATAAATGTAGAGTAAGAGGGCATAGGTGGGATTTTGGGGGTAGAGTAGTGGAGTGGAGTGGAGATAACTAAAAGGAACAACTCAGTTTAAAAGGCATCTCTGCTAGTAGATGGATGACTTGGTTTTGTTGCTCTAGGACAGAGTTTAAGTAGGATAGTTAGTCCAATATCACCTTGACCTGACTAATAGTGATGACAGTAAAAAAAAAATTGCACTTGACAGTTTGAACAACTGTATAATATGAGGAAGGTTCTATGGACTTTGAAATGCATGTCCAAAAACCTACCTTAAACCCCAAAGACCAGCAAAACAATGAGAAAAGTAAGCCAGAATGCAGTAGTTCAGCTCCGAAAAAATACTGGCTGAGAATTCAAAAGTGGTTACACAATAAGAGAAATAAACCTAAGGAAGGGAGACAGTGGACTGCTAAAACAATGGAATGAGCACAGTTAAACGAGAAAGTAGCTATGGGACTGCTGTGGTCTAAAAAAATGCAACTATTATACTGGACAGAGTTCTTTGTTTTAGGCTGCCATAATATTTATAATTTACATATAAATACAGCCCACAGACTGGTGTTCAAACTGCAGACTTCACTGTTACATGCATATCTATTTGCTTGCAGGGACACCTCTATAGAACAATAAAAACACACAAAATAGAGAGTTATTTTATAATTCTTATTTTATTTTAATTGCTTTTGTTAACCAGAAAAGTCCACTCGGCTGAAATGAGCCCATTTTCAGTGGATGCCTGGGGAAAAAAGCTCAATAAATGAAGTTTGACAACAAACTAAGTTGTCCCGGGACATCTTCGTGGGGGGGGGTTAGATTAATATTAGGGGGAGTTAAGTGGGTTGGGGAGGTGAAAGGGTTAAGTAGAGGCAGGGATAGTTGGGAGGAAATGAGATAATGATGGGGAGGGGCTTAAGAGGTTTAATCTAGTGTAGTTGGGTTAAGCAATCACATTATGGCGTGAACTTGCTCCAGCAAGTATTACATCCTTGACGACCTGTAAGTGGTTAAGGTAGGCCTTGGGCTAATAGTGGTAAGGTACAGTACAAACATTTTTTTTTTCAGGGGTGTAGTGGGGCTCCACTTGCAAGGTTGGGGATATCTATTAATTGCCAGATTGTCTATGCTTTATTCTCAGTTGTTAATTATTTAAAGGGGAGTAAGGTAGTGTTTTCCTTTTCTTTTAATACTTATAGAATTATTGAATTGTGGTCTGGGGCAGGGATTGGAGTGCTGTTTTATGGTTATGGTCGTCACTTAGTGGAGTTTGTAAGCAGAGGTACATGGGACTTGATGTTGGAATTTGGTGGTGGATACAAGGCAGCAGCATTTTGTTAGTGGGGTTTTGTGGTAATTTCACTGCTGGGGTGGCTTTCCATCTTCTTAGGATTGTAGAACCTTGCCTTCCCATTAAGGGAAGCAGTGTGGCTTTGCGGTAATTTCACTGCTGGGGTGGCTTAAAGGAAACAGTGTGGCCTCACTGTTCAGTTGGGTGACTTAGTCGTCAATTTGTTGCATCAAAACCAAAAAAAAAAAAAAAAATCAGAGTTATAGTTTCAGGTGCTTTCACAGATCGTGAGGCAACCATTAGGCATTGGTTGCATGGGCACAGTAAGTTCAGGTTTTGGGCAATTTTCGAAGGTTCCACTGAGTGGTGAGATGGAAGTGTTTTTCGCGGGTTAAGGGGTTTGTGGAGTTATGGCCTTTCGTCATGTATGCGCGGGATAGGTTAGTAGCTGCCGACATTATGTGAATGGTGTGCACCTATCAGGCCTTCATTCTTTGCGGATTGTTCATGGTGATTACAGCAGTAAGTGTTTTCCTAAAAAGGTTTTTTTTTTTTTGTTAAGCAGCATTTACGGAGTATGCCCTATTTGTAGTGAGGGGAGGAGCAAGTAATGTGCGGAGTTTTGTGGCAATATTTTCTACAGTGTGTTATTTTGGGGGAATGGTGGTGAGATGACACAATTTGTCTTTTCGGGAATCTGCCGTTTCTATGGAGCTTAAGTCTCGTTGTTTGAAGATGAAGAGTTTGCTTCCAAAACACGTCTTTCTACATTATCTACTAGTACACATTTCTTTCAATTAGTTAAAAAAACATTTATGAATGGGTTATAGGTTTCCTGTCATAACCTACATGTGATGTGTTTGAAATAATAAAGATTTCCACAAATTCATCTCAAATGCAGAGCCAAGTGAAACAAAAGAGTAAATCTTGACATGAGTCTTGAAACACATACACAGTTACTCGTTGGCTTGGTGACAGTAGTACGTGGCATTCGATCTGTGCAAGCACAATAGTGCTGTGGGCCTTAGACCACTTACGGCCTTAGTCGTGTATGTGCCCTTGCTCCACGAGGCTAGGAGACGTGTAGTTCAAGTAATTTCTTGGTTGACTGGTGAGGGTTTCGTTATTCAGATTTTAAGCACTGCATTGAAGAGAAGCACTTTGAAACTGGATGAGAACCATTACATGTTAAAATGTTTTTTTTTTTCTACAATGGTAGGCTCATTTGCATCAGGTAGTGGATATATTGGTAAATTCATGCACAATGGTAGGCCCATTTCAGTCAGTGCTGTCTCACGGATACAGCTTTTTGGTTAGGGTTAGTGCGTCAGGTAGTGGATATATGGTCATGTAGTATGGATAATTTTCAAAGGCCTTGCTAACGCAACCCCTTATTCCGGTGTTATTCTAAAGCTATTGTAAACCAAAAAAATATGACCAGCAGACAGTGGAGACCAAAGTAAATATATAAAGTGTATCAACAGACCGGTTTCGGCTTGTATTTATTACAAAGCCTTTATCAATGTGAAAAAACATAAAAAATACACCCCATTTATAGTGTGTTATCAGTCCTAAAGCCAATCACAAATGTTCATTTAACCCAAGTGAAAAGAGCCCTCCCAGTTTAATTATCCATTTTTTCTCCTTGACATTGAGGAATTCATGCCATCCAGTTTTATTTGGTTGCATCCCTGTAATTTTATCTATTATTGTAAATTGGAAGCTTGCAGTCTTGTGTATAAGGGTGTGTTTGTATAGAGCTTTAGTGTCATGCTGGTTCCTGATTTCACTCATATGCTCAGAAATGCTGTGTCTCACCACCTTGGATGTCTGTCCAACATAAAAGGCTGAACATTGACACGTTGCTAAATAAACAACCCATTCTGAGCTACAGTTGGCAAAAAAAGGAATCTGGAATACCATGCTAGTATTCTTGCTACTAAAGCACATAGTTTTCAGTATTCTACAGCAGTGCCTACAATGTCCACATGGGTGGCTCCCCTTAACAAACCTTCCTTCGATGCTGCTTTGTTTTTTCTCACGAGACATATGACAACTGTGTTTGTAGTGATTAAAATATGATGCTAAATGTTTCCCATTTCTGTATGAAAAACTACACCTATCCCCAAGGACCTCTGATAGTTTATTTTCTGCCATAAGAATATTCCAATTCCGACTTACACTATCAATAAGTAACCCTGTATTCCGCCCATATGTGGTCACAAACCTAAGTTTTGTTGTGGTGTCAGAATCCTTCTGTTTATATTACAAGAGTTCATCCCTGTTAATCTCATTGACCACATATAGTGCTTGTGTGATATGTCCTGTTGGGTAACCTCTTTCCTTAGGTCATCTCAGAAATGTGAATCTGTATCTTGAGCTGAGCATATGCGCTTTACTCTCATATACTGTGATTTAGGGATATTTTTGCATATATGAGGAGGATGATAACTGGAGGAATGGAGCAAAGAGTTATATTTGGGGAATTTTCTGTATACTTCAGTGGTGAGAGTATTATCTGGTGCCCTGATGACCATTACATGTGGATATATAGGTAAATTCATGCACAATGGTAGGCCCATTTCAGTCAGTGCTGTCTCATGGATACAGCTTTTTGGTTAGGGTTAATGCGTCAGGTAGTGGATATATGGTCATGTAGTATGTATAATTTTCAAAGACCTTGCTAACGCAACCCCTTATTCTGGTGTCATTCTAAAGCTACCTTTATCTGTGGTTATTTGATGGATGGTTTATATCAGCATCAGAGCAGTAAATGGTGGCACGGGCATAGCTGCAACTGCATAACCTTTTGCAGAATTTTTTTTTTTTTTTTTTTTTTTTTTACTGGAGTTTTTGGCTGTGACAGCAGTCTGGGGCTGTGTGGAGTTGGGACATCATGTTTGACTGTAGCCATGGCAGGTGCTCTTTCAGTGGTTTAATTTTAGGTTGTGCGGGGCTCAGAGGCCATCCTTGGGGTAGCCATAGCAGGTGGTGGAGTGACTGTGGTGGCATGGTGCTGTTGAGTTGTGCCTTTGAGGTGACTGCCAGGTTTTCAGGGGCTTGGCGGTGAAACCCACAATAGCTGGTATGGTGCAGGCACAGTGGGCAGTAATGGGGGAGGTTCCTGAGTATTGCAATGCCCTCCGTGGTTTCACAGATTTTTTAAACAAGTCCAATAATGCCAGAAATTAGCAGAAAATACTGTCCTGAAATGATATGGCTCAGTTTATTTTCCATTTGATGTGCAAGCTGTCTTCTAATAAATTTGGAAGAAACTTTTACATTATTAATAGTGGGATTACTGACGGTATCCAGGTATGCCATGCAGGTCTATTGAATATCTGCCATTTGGTTTATATCTGACTACATATTTAATTATTTTTAAAGGCTACTCTGCTGCACTTTAGAAGTACTAAGAAACATCCACAACTTTTAGCATGACACTTTGTCATCAGGGTCTCCAGACATGGCGGCTTCTTATTGTGCAGATTACCTTTTATAAATGAGCAGCTAAATGGCTCCCTTCCTAACTGATGGCCTAATTAAGAGCTAAGTATCATATTTAGAGAGTTAATTATATCAGGATAGCTTTCTTGTAGTCCTGGTAGCTGAATAATTTGCATAAATAAATAATCATTCTAATTTTCCCACGCACACGTTGTTATAAAATGCTGTCATGTAAACAGATATTTAAATACCTAAGAAATGGTATTATTTCCCGGTGTGTTTACTGAACCGACATTCATGGAAATGTTTATGGTCGTTTAAGTCATTTGCTATGAATACTGTTGATGACTTAGAGAGGAATAATACCTAAAATAAACAAAAATGTGTTTTCTTCATCTTTATAAACTGACTATATCCAGTAGGCATAATGGTCTATTTATAGAAAAGAATTAGCTTGGATTGTACTTTGTGTAAGTGTAGTTTAAGGGAAACACATTCATGTTAGAAGACTGTATAGCCCAGTTACCAGTCATTATTTGAATTCATTATAGGATGATACATGCTATTAGCTAATAAAAGCATTTTCTTTATTTATTTATTACAGTCTTTGTCATGCAACAATCTGAAGAAGCACAACCCTGCATTTTCAGCTTAATCTGTAATGTAAATCTCAGACCATGGAAATCAACTCTGTAGGAATTTATCCAATGTTTGCAGGAAGTGCATTGCTCATAGATGTTTTTGCTGTCCTCTGGACTATATTAACTGACACATGCGTGTCACAGAATAAAATGCTTAATACATGTCTTTTCTTTCTTAGAGATTTTTTTTTTTTGGAACACTGTTGCAATATTTTGGAATAGGTGGGTATAATGTAGAGCCTTCTCTTTATATATTAGAGGATTTACTTTTCTCCTTTTCTTTGTAGATGGTAGTATGCCGAGTACCGGTTGCGGCGTTACCCAGGGAATTCGCAGATGACAGAAGCAGTGGTGAGAGAAGAGGTTACACATGGCGAGCACAAGGTGGCAACAGTTACTGACTGAAATTGCTGAAGGGCAGAAGGCATCATGCGGTGGCTTGAAAAGGGGATCTGAAAGGTAACGTTTTTGATAGGACGGATGTTTTGCCACCGGAATGGGGACCAAAGTGGGTCAGAGTAATCACCTTATTAAGGCATATTAGGGCTCTGTGTTCAATTAGTGTGAGCTTATTATTGCATTGGTATAGGGGGTAAGGAAGGAAGAGGTAAGTGGGGGGGGCAAGGGGGAAATGGTTGGGGATGGCTTATGGGGAGTGGGGGGATCCCACAGGATGTGTAGAGTCACGACATTCATAGGTGCACAGGACCTATTAGGCTAAAGCCCTATGGCTCTTGCAAGCCTTTTTTTTTTTAGAACCTTGGGGTCGTTGTTTTACTTGTTGAACCGTATTTGTGGTGAGGTGTTTGATAGTATGCTGGAGTTTGTTTCTAACAGGTGGTGTCTTTGGGGTGACAATTTGACCCTTGAGTAAGTAGTGTTAATGTTACATAAGCTTTTACAGAATACCACAAGGATCATTTCACTTGGTGTTTGGGTCAGTTTTGTGAGTAGAGCTTTAAGAAGCATGGAGGGTAGGAGGTTAGTGGGGTAGTTTTAAAACTGGGTGCATTGTTACAGGGGAGTTAGGTTTAAAGGAAGCTTGGTTGCAGGATAAGACTGCGGTAGGACAGGTCTTAATTGCCTAGGTAATATAAGGAAAGAGCTCTCCAGGGGAAAGGCCAGGGCCAAACAAGGGTTAAGTATGGTTTGGTAATGAGTGAACTTGGGGTGTTTATTGCTGAGCATAGGTGGGTTTTCGGAAACTAGGTCAAGGAGTGCTGGTTTTCTGCCAGCTAAGGTAGGACATTAAAGTTGGAGTTAGACGGTTCCATATGGTAATGGAGTTGTTGTACATATAAAACTGGATAGTGGGTGGGCTAAGGTGATATGCTATGGTTAACAGGGTCTTGGGTGTGAGACTTGCTACTACTTGTTTGACCAGGTACTGTATTGAGTTCAAGGGGTTATAGTTTGTGGTATTGTTGTGGTTATAGGCTGTCAATACATTCAGGTTGAGCCATGATTTCAGCTTTGAAGGCAGTGAGTTAAAAGGGTATGTGTACTCTTGGTGTGGATGTTCCGGTGTTACAACAAGGTCATGGTAATCCTACTTTATTTAGTTTCATTAGGGTGTGTTTCAGTGATGGCATGGCAAAGGGGGTTATGACGGGATTCTAAGGTGCTTTACAGATGATGGGTACACCAAATGATGATTGGCTTGACCCTTCCCTTTGTGGGAGGTGGATTGAACAATTTTGGGTAGAAAGGATGGGGAATAGCCTGGTCAGGCTGGTTGGCAGAGAAGAGGGATAGGCTTGCCCTCTTCTCTTCCCCCTCTGATGTCTGGATGTTCATTTCAAGGATCTGGGGAAAGGAAATGAGTAGTTGGAGAAAGCTTGCTGAATATATAAGCAAGCTGAGATAAGGATAGTGCTTATTTGGTGGAAGGTAATTCAATGTATGGTGTATGAAGTGAGTTGGGACCTTGCTTCATAAGTAAAGTAAACGAGCAGAGATATGGATCCTACTTGTTGGGCAGGGTGAGTAGGTACGCTGCCCTGATTAACATTACAATGAATGGTGTATGAAGTGAGATGGGACGCTGCTTCATAAGTAAATTAAGTGAGTAGAGGTATGGACGCTGCTTACTGGGGTAGGGTGAGTAGGTACGCTGCCCTGATTAACATTACAAGTATGTTATGCTGTATTTAGAATCAATTATATCATGAATAGTTGTAATTAATAAAGTTGGTGATCAAAGCTGTTATGGAAATTTAATAAAGGTCATCAAATGTCATTTGGGGTGATGTGTGTTATTGAAGGGGACCAGAACAAATGAAGTTTAGCAACAAACTAAGTTGTCCCAGGACATCTTCGTGGGGGGGAGGTTAGGTTAATATTAAGGAGAGTTAAGTGGGTTGGGGAGGTGAAAGAGTTAAGTAGAGGCAGGGATGGTTGAGAGGAAATGAGATAATGATGGGGAGGGGCTTAAAAGGTTTAGTCTAGTGTAGTTGGGTTAAGCAATCACATTTTGGCGTGAACTTGCTAACCACCCACCCTCACTTTTTTCTTTGGTGGGAGTAAGGTTATTTGTCAGTGGGGGGTAGGCGGAGAAGAGGGATAGGCTTGCCCTCTCCTGTTCCCCCTCTGATGTCTGGATGTTCAATTCAAGGATCTGGGGAAAGGAAATGAGTAGTTGGAGGATGCTTGCTGAATAGATAAGCAAGCTGAGGTAAAGATGGTGCTTATTTGATGGAATGTAATTCAATGGATGGTGTATGAAGTCAGTTGGGACGCTGCTTCATAAGTAAAGTAAGTGAGCAGAGGTATGGACCCTGTTTGTTGGGCAGGGTGAGTAGGTACGCTGCCCTGATTAACATTACAATGAATGGTGTATGAAGTGAGATGGGACGCTACTTTATAAGTAAAGTAAGTGAGTAGAGGTATGGACACTGCTTACTGTGGCAGGGTGAGGAGGTACGCTGCCCTAATTAACATTACAAGGATGTTATGCTGTATTTAGAATCAATTATATCATGAATAGTTGTAATTAATAAAATTGGTGATCAAAGCTGTTCTGGAAATTTAATAAAGGTCGTCAAATGTCATTTGGTGTGATTTGTGTTACTTGAAAGGGACAGGGACAAACAATATGCAATGGAATAGGAATTTGTTGAACAAGTATTTACAAAGAGTAGCAAGCACCATAAGTTTTATTAAACAAGTTTATACAAGAATTAGTTTGTTAAACAAGTATTTACAAACAGTAGCAAGCTTCTTAAACAAATACAGGGTAATAGAGATTTGTTATGCAAATATTTACAAGGAGTAGCAAGCACCACAACATTTGTTAAACAGGTTTATACAAGGATTAGTTTGTTAAACAAGTATTTACAAGAGTAGCAAGCTTTTTAAATGAATAGAGGGTAATAGAGATTTTTATACCAGTATTTTCAAGGAGTAGAAGTTTTCTGAGAATAACAAACGGGTAACTCGTATCATACAATTGTATGGCTAGGCTAGAAGTTATGAAAGGAACCTTACCCTTGGAAGGTATCCAGTATAACAAAAGAAGGTCTGAGGAGACAGCTAAGATATAAAATTATATAGTGCACTGAATCGATGTTGCCTGTGCATAAATACTAGCAATGAGCTGAAACTGATTTAGTAACTATCTCAGACAAGGTGAAATAAGAAAGGAAGGGGGACGATCAAGGATATCTTCCTTGAAGGCATGTAGTTCCACTAAAGTCAGGAGGATATAAATAATGTGAGTGACAAATCTGAAAGAAGTGAAGAAATATAATAGAAAAAAACAGTTTGAGAAGTAGGAGTAAATGTCGGGTCTATATTAAATCATCAAATACTTAAAAGAGCAAACGCTGATTTATCGACCCCATGTAAGTGAAAGCTTACAATCCTGAATACTCGGAACAGCAATTTTTTTCCCAGGAAAAAAACACTGTTCCACAAAAGAGAAAAAAAAAAGAAAAAGAAAAATTTCAAAACATTACATAAAGTGGGGGACTTCGACCCCCCACACACACACACCCCTACTTAAATATACCAACTCTGAGATTATAGTGACAAAAATGGCAAAGTAATGGAGGCAGCCAAGTGATTTCTTTCCCAGGTAAACAAATTGCTTATATGCCGTTTCGCTATTTTGCTGTTTCGTGCTTTCAAGTTCTATCAAGACGCATTTGAAGGATTGTGTCTTTGATTATATAACAGGAACCCTAAATGTAAGTGTCTACTAAGAAGGAAAGATTAAAAGCAGACCAGCAGGATGTCAGTGGAGGAGGGTTTACAGACTATAAGGCTATTGTTTGCAACTAGGACACTGAAGCACTTGTCTTCAGACTAATCACTATGCAGGTTAAAATATACACAGAAGTCCAGATGCCTCTAACACTTACTTAAAACACAAGGCTGGAGGTGGTACACAGTTTGTCCTAATTAAATGGTGGTTGGATTGAATCAACTCAGACTGCCTATTTGGATGAGACTGCTGAGCATATACTTCAGTTTCCAGTGAGTCCTGTAACTCCCTTGCACCCTGGTAGACAGAGAGAGGTAAACCAAATGACAGATGTCATAAAGAAAGAAAACTGGTGATATCTAACATATGTTAATGAAAAAACTGTTAATATGCTTTGTTTTCTATGAATAAAACAGAAAAATATCCAGAAACGCTTAAAGATGAACGCTTAGGAATCACCAAAAACTAAGCTGACCAATGCGATCAGAAATACATTTTTATTCGAAAAATTGATTTATCGCTTTCATCAACCAAAATGTTGACTTCATCGGAATAACAAATAGATGTCACTGATACATTTTATACCATTTAGATTTGGCGCCAAAAAATCAAAACCAATCAGCAAGCAGCAAATGCGTGTTTTAAAATTTAAAGTAATACTATATATCATTAAAGTTCATATTACCAAATACTAAACCATAAAATTAATAATAATCACTTCAACCTTTCAATATATCTATTATGTATAAAAACTTATTATAAACATTTTTATATTAAAACATATATATATATATATATATATATATATATATATATATATATATATATATATATATATGAAACATGTAAGGACAAGGGGCCTTATAGTTTAGCTAATAAAACTGTCTTGATAGGTACACTATCATTCAAACCTGGGTAAGTAGTAACATTTAAGGGCAATTGCCATTTTACTTCTTTTTCACCTAACAATGCATTGATGTTCCCACCCCTAGGATTAATGAATACATGGTCTAATATAGCACACTTAAAGTAGTGATGGTCACCTTTATTTGCAATATGTCTATATAGGGCATTATTGTAATCTGTTCCCCTTATACAGTATAAGTGGTCATATATTCTGTTTTTAAACATTCTATCAGTTTTTCCTACAAAAAACTCATGGCACACCATACATTTTGCTAAATATATGATATGCTTAGTGTTGCAGTTACCATTTTTAAAACTAATTTTTGTCCTGTTGACACTTTCCAAAATAATACTATCTACATCCAATATATAACTACAATAATTACAACCTCCACACTTTTGTGTGTGCCCCTTCATATTAGATTTCCTTAAATGTGCGTTACATACCTCCAAGTTGTTCTTAAAACAAACTCTTGCTCTTCCTCCCCCGTTCTCTTGCTCAACATAGATCATCCTTTGTCATTAAGTCTTGTAATAATACAGCCATCCAACCTGACACCCACACTAAACTCTTAGGGGTCATCATTGACGATGAACTAAAATTCAATCAACATATACAGCAATGCATAAAGAAAACCCATCGGAAACTAGGTCTCCTATATCAGAACAGAAAATACCTCAATCCTGAGGCTAGACTCACTCTTGGACAAGCTATTCTCCTCCCCTCTCTTGTTTATGCTGCCCCAGTTCTCACAAATATTCAAACTACTACCCTGAACAAACTTCAACAAACCTACCACAAAATAGCCAGATTCATTACTAACTCCCCAAACAACACGCACCACTGTATTGCCTTAAAGTCTCTACAATGGCTGGAGCTCCCACAACTACTACATCTCTACCAATTTCATGTGCTGCACTTTATGCTTTTTAAACCCTCCTGCTGTCCATCTCTATCTCTCCTTGTTTCTATCTATATCCCTTCTCGATGTCTCCACACCTGAAATCAGCAATTGCTCGATATCTATCACCCTAATAGGTCTGTAGGTAAGCAACTCTACAAACACTCTGTGGCCCAAGCTTGGAATAAACTTCCCCTGGATATACACTCTATCTCTCACACTCCACTATTTAAAAAAGGACTAAAGACACATTTATTCAACTCCAGAACCTGTCCCTGCTATGACCTTACTTAGCTCTCCCCTCCCACCACACTCACATCACTCTTAGTAGATCCTACTGATACTCTTGACTCTCCCCCATTCTTCAGCAACAAAGAATTTAATTTTGTCAAAAAAAAAAAATTTTGGTAAATTTATTTTCTCTTTTTTTAATTATCTTCACATGTAGTTGTTTATTTCTATTGCTTACTATTATTGTTTGTAATACTTGTTTTTCTTGTACTGTAATTATATATTGTATTTTCTGGAGCTTTTCTCCTCGGGTCTCCACTGAAAATGGGACAAAATCCCAGTTGGACTAACCCGGTTAACAAATGTCAATAAATAATAAATAAATAAAATAAATAATGTTTCTGTCCATCTTACAAACAAATTTCGGTATATCATCAATTATTTGAGATATATCATCATCACCCTTAAGTATATTCCAATTATCAGATATCAGTTTCTTCACCCTGTCTGTATGAGGGCCATATTTTACTATACAAGCTCTATTGTATTGAGATACACTATTCAAATTTGTATTGGTGTCAAATTGAGGTATTCCTATCCCCGATAACAGTATATATTTGTTGCCCCACTCTCTAATCACATAATGAGCTACATCTTCTAATAAACCTTTTGGGTAACCTCTCTCCAAAAATAAAGAACTCATATATTCTATTTCCTGGACCATATCCATGTAGCAGGAAGTCATCATATACTCTATTTCCTGGACCATACCCTTGTAGCAGGAAGTCATCCTAGCTGCTCGGATACATTGTCCCTTAAAGATGTTGCATTTTAACTTTTTAGGATGGTCACTTCCATATTCTAAATAGCTATTACTAAAAGTTGCCTTTCTAAAAAAATTTTATGTAAATCCTGTAGGGGTATTGGATATAAAGGTATTCAGGTATGATATGTCCTCCGTCTTAGTACTATAGGTAAAATTTAAAGAGGAGCTTGTGCCATTGAGATAATTGATGAATGGTTCTACATTCTCTAGGGGCCATCCCACAAAATAAATGTCATCCAAAAAATCTCGTGTATAACCTAACATACCTGAAATAATCACTGTTAAAAAGATGACATTTTTTCCCCAATCAATCATAACAAGATTGGCATATATTGGGGCACAAGATGCCCCCATGGCTACTCTCCTGGTTTGTTTGTAGTACTCACCCTCATAGAAAATAAAGTTGTTATCCAACACAATAGACATACACTCCACTATAAGGTTTATACGATCCTCTGCTAATTTAGCATATTTTGAAATACTATTATGGAAGCTGTCCAAACCTTCAACTCTAGGAATGCAGGAAAAAAGGTCCACAACATCAATGGTTATAAAGGCCAAATCTTCTTTCCATAATTCCATTTTTAGTAGGCCTACAAATCCCATGAATCTTTAAGTACATGGGGCACTGCATCATAAATATGTTTTAACCATTTATCTATTACTGAACCAATTGAGAAAGTTTTGGACTGACTCCCAGAAATAATAGGTTTGAATGGGGGATTGTTAAAATTTTATGTACCTTTGGTAAACCCACTATAGTAGCTAGTTTTGGAAATTCTACCCTCATATAATTAAACTCATTCTGAGTTAACCTGTTATCAAGTAGGTATTCTTCTAGGTACATATCAATTCATCTATAGGCAATATGAATTTCATTAAGAGACACAGTCTGATAATTGCCTGACTGCTATAAAATGTCATACAGCTTTTTAATGTACTCATAAGTATCATAAATCACAATCCCCCACCCTTATCTGGTTCATGATTCTAATGTTACTATCCAATTTGAGCTGTTTCAATACTTCCATTTCCCCTCCAGTTAAATTGTTTTTAAATTTACTGTTGGAAGTATTCTGCATAACATTATACACTTCTTTAGATACCACCTTCTCATATGTAGCAATACTAGAATGTGTAGGTGGTACAAATGAACTTTTTTCATAAGCTTATTAGGTAATGCTGGGATACTTCTGTTCTTGAAAAAAATGGCAGAATTTAATTTTCTAACAAATAACTTAATCTCTGTTAATGTATCCACTATATCAAACTTGGGCCTAGGGATAAACTTCTTACCCCTCGAAAACTGTTTAATGTGTTTGTTTTCAATTTTGAAACTTGTATAGTTATATACATTAAACTTACCCATACTACTAATCACTACATTATCTAAAATTGTCTCGGTAACATTGGTATGTTCTAACTTCATAACATTCAATATGTTGATCTGTTTGTAGGATGCTATGTGTATTTCCTTTGCCCCTTGTCCTTGTACCAGTTCCCTTTCCAGTGGACTGAGGGTACTGATTCAAATCCCCGTGAAAATGTTCTTGGTCATAATGCTTCTTATTCTTCCATCCCCTACCTGCTCCTTTACCTTGTCTGTTTCCTGCACTTTCTTCACGTGCATTTGTATTCATATCTATCTTAATATCTTTCCATGAATACAGTCTATTTAACCTAAATTGTTCTAAATCACATTCAATTTTCCTACTTTTCCTTTTATATACGTTCTCTGACTTATGTTCAGTGTTATTTAACTGCTTGCTATATAATGTTTCCCATTGAGAAAATATTAAATTCTTCTTAATTGCAATGTTTAATTCTTCAGTTTCAACAAACATTCAACATAATTTTTCATCATTGTATTTGATAATCATTTTCATGAATTCAAAACCAAAATTGTAAAACAAAGATTCAAATTCGCGTCTCACATTTTCAGTTAACTCAATGCCCATAGGGGCTTTAAAAAAATTAAGCCCACTGGAATTATTTTTAAGTCTAAACATTTTTTAAGTATGCATTATCCAGCCGTACACTTTTAATCATACCAAGCTTCTTTCCAAGCTTGTATATCAAGTCTTTTAATGTTCCTTTGTCATTACTGCTTTTGAAATGAAACTCATGGTCAGCAGTATTATCGTGAACTTCCTGCTTACCAAAATTGTAATTTGTATTGAGTAAAACATTAAATTTAGAATTACTGTCATTCACATTCAAAATATTAGTGTCAGTATTAAATTAAGAAGTGACAGTACCTTTGTTGTTAACAACGGTAGAATAAGTCTGTACAATTTTCTTTTTAGGCTTGGCTCCTCTAATAACAAACTCCTCCACCGAGTTGTCATGTAAAGAAAAATCCAAAATAAGTTCTTTTTCAGAACATTTCATGTTGTTACTATTCATGGCAATCCGATGAGAGGCAGAAGTATGTCCAGAGCCACTTGAAGTACGTACGTTTCGTTTAGTGTTGGGAATGTCCTCAGATACATCACTTCCATTTCATATGTGGAACGAAGGCCCAGGGCTGTGCTTGTCACCTGTACCATGCCGTATAAGAAGTTCAGTTAATCTAGCTGCCTCACCCTTTAAAATAGCGACTTCCGACTGTAGTCTAAGCATGTCTTCATGTTTAAAGGGTGTAAATATGGAACGTAATTCATCCATAGATTCCATAGTGTTCTCAACCAAAATATCCAAGAAGATAAAAGTGTATTGGGCTACAACTAAGAATAAAACAGAACAATATCCAGAAACGCTTAAAGACGAATGATTAGGAATCACCAAAAATGAAGCTGAGATCAGAAATACACTTTTATTCTAAAAATTTATTTAGCGCTTTCATCAACCAAAATGTTGACTTCATCAGAATAACAAATAGATGTCACTGATACATTTATACCATTTAGATTTGGCGCCAAAAAATTAAAACCAATCAGCAAGCAGCAAATGCATGTTTTAAAATTTAAAGTAATACTATATATCATTAAAGTTCATATTACCAAATACTAAACCATAAAATTAATAATAAACACTTCAACCTTTCAAAATATCTATTATGTATAAAAACATATTAAAAACATTTTTATACAAAAAATGCATATATATATATATATATATATATATATATATATATATATATATATATATATATATATATATATATATATATATATATATATGAAACATGTAAGGACATAGGGCTTTACAGTTTAGCTAATAAAACTGGCTTGATAGGTACACTATCATTCAAACCTGGGTAACTAGTAACATCTATCTTCCTAGATGCTTTGTTTTCTGTTAATGTATGTATACCTGTGTATTCAATTATAATTTAATAAGACTGTTAAAAAAATGATTCTTTTCTGGTGTAAAACTTTGTGAAGTACATAAGCACTAAGTATATGCTACTTTCTTGCGAGCTTTGCCATCCAACATCCAGTCACATCACCAATATCATACCTTTTATAAATACCTTTCTAAACCCATCTCTACACACAAACTACTCCCTGCTTAAAGACATACTTGACTTTCAGCCTATTTCCAAAAGGCTCCTTCTCCAAATAACTCATCAGTTCTCTTATTTCCATCTTGTTATCCTACCAATCGTAGCTCTCCTCCATCATTTGCTTCATTCATAACTTCTTGCTATTCCATTTAACAACCCTAAACCCTATCTTGCAATACATTTCACCTCTTCTATTACTCACCATGATGCTAACACAGTTAATATTACTGCTAGCTCTATCAATGATTGCACATAGAACATCTTTCTAAAACCATACACTATATCATAAAGTCATCCCCTACCTCACATACAGTCTTTTCAAACACTTCCTCCTGACACTTCTCTATAACTACCATCCTATTCCCTGAAGCTATTATTTGCTTCTATATTCACTTAACCCTCTACCTAACCAACAATGTCTTAAATTGAAATATAAACAAAAATGTCTCAATATCCACAAATACTATCTCTGACAATCAACTTCTTCAGAGATGTCCATCCAAATCCAGGTCTACTATATCATCCATAAGTACTCTCTTTACAACAAAATCTTATTTTACTAGCACTACTGCTCACCCAGCAACAATCTCTGGCCTTCTTATGGTCAATATTAACTTAAGTATTCAAACAAGCTAGCTGAAGTCTATGCTTGGATGAAAGCCCATCAACTACTAGATGCCATTATAATTATAGAAACTTGGCTGAAATCAGCCAGAACACACAAAGAGATTTTCCCATCAGTATACAATGTCATAAGATCAGACAGAAAGTTGAGAGGAACAGTCAGAGCTGCCTACTACTTGGTGATCTCAACCCTGATTGTCAAACAACAAATGAATCCACCTATAAAGCCTTAACCTCTATAGCCTATACACACACACACACACACACATTTATATATATATATATATATATATATATATATATATATATATATAAAAGGTGGATACCGCTTGTCTTAACATCCAAAGACTTCATAAGAACAATGTATTTTACAAATCACATAACTTTTATACCCCCTTTGAATCACATCAATAAATCAGATATCATAAAATACCTTGTACATATTAACACATATATAGAAAGCCAACAATACTGAACTGCAAAACATGACAAAAAAATTCACAGTCTGCCAAATGTACAAAACAGCTTATATCCAAATTATAAAAAAATAAAAAATAAAACATTTAGCACAGAACATCACAAAACAAATGTATGCAGGAGATACACGCCCAGTGCATCCTTCCATGTTGGTAACAAGGTCCCCAGACTTACATATACCAACTTCACAGTTGCTCAAATTGAAAAAGGAAGATATCTCCCTATCAAAACAAAACACTATATTGCCAGAACAAGTGAGCTGACAAACACATCTACGTTCAAATGTTTTGTCCAACTCAAGCATGTATCACAATAAACATAAACTGTCCTACTTCCAATTGCCCAATGGTCAGAATTCAGAAAACACTTATATTCTACCTGTATGATCATCATTTTGTGCATTTGCTAACACCCGTACACTTGCGTTCTCTTTAAAGACATACATATTTATTTAATTTATTTGACATTTGTTTACCAGAAAAGTCCAACTGGGCCATAAAGAACCCATTTTCATTGGAGGCCAGGGGAGAAAAGCTCCATATGGCAAACATTGTATATATGAATATTAGACAAATTGATTAGCGTAGTAGTATAGACATAAGCATTCATTTATATGCCATATAGACATAAGCATTCATTTATATGCCATATTATATCACTGATGTATTATATCTACCTGGAGATATATATACTATAACGCTGAACTGCAAAACGTTAAGTTCATAACTTTGAAAACAAAAAACACTGAAAATTTAGAACAACAAAAATACATAACACTGAAAATTTAAATCATTGCATCCCATAACATTGAATGTTACAACTCACATGTTAGTAATACCCCCCCCCCACACCTCAAACATAACTAAACCTACAAGCACACTTGATTCAATGTTTCCACAGGGAGGCAAGCCCCCTGCAAATTAAATATATGAACTCTGACATTGCACCGCAGTTGAGGAAAAGGTAAATATCCCAACCCCCACTGTATCGCGATCCCCATATGGAATGCCCAAATAATATCTCAAACATCTACCTGTATTTTCCTGAAAACACATATATACTGCCAAAATGAAGACTTCCTCTCACCACTTTCCACAACACTAACACGACCTCTTTCAAACTAATAAATCCATCTCTCAAAAACAATGATGCTTAAAACATTATCTGATAAACTTTTACTATGCAACCTGACAACTTCTCTTAAACTGCAAAACGTGCCATCTACCATGTTCGTGTACTACAAACTGCAACTTCTTAAAGTAAAACCAAAAAATTAACATTTTAAACCATAACCATTTAACACTTTCTATGATATATGACTCAATGATTTAAATTTTCAATGTTATGTGATTTCGATATTTTAACTTTTCAATGTTCAGTATTTTTGACGTTATGATCGCGATGTTTTGTGGTTCGACATTATTTTTTTGAAGTAGACCCATGTACATTTGGTTGAATTACACTTAGTCGAAAATGATACCAGGTATTGCACTTCACTGAAAGCTCACTTGACTGAAAGCTCACTTGGTCGAAGCTCATTTGGTCGAAAATGGAATTTAGCCCCTGCCCCACTGCAGTGCAACCCTGGAGTGTGAATATTAAATAAGGGTGTGTGTGGGGGGGGTGTGGTCTCCCACATAATTTTAATGTATTCACTATTATAAGAAGGTATAGCTATTAGAAATGCATTGATATATATATATATATATATATATATATATATATATATATATATATATATATATATATATATATATCTTTAGTAAAAACTATTGGCATCATCTGGGGGGCTATGCCCCCCACACATTCTCACTTCAGGGTTGCACTACAGTGGGGCAGGGGCTATATTCCATTTTCAATCAAATGAACTTCGACCAAGTGAGCTTTCAGTCAAGTGAGCTTTCAATAAAGTGAAATGCCTGGAATCATTTTCGACTAAGTGTCATTCGACCAAATGTATGGAATCCATATATATATATATATATATATATATATATATATATATATATATATATACATACACACACACACACACACACACACACACACACATTTGTGTGCGTGTGTGTGTGTGTGTGTGTGTGTGTGTGTGTGTGTGTGTGTGTGTGTGTGTGTGTGTGTGTGTGTGTGTGTGTGTGTGTGTGTGTGTGTGTGTGTGTGTGGAGAGAGAGAGAGATATAAATTGTGAAATTTGGAATTAGGTAATCTGTCATTTACAAATGAACTGAAATAGTCTGAAGCTAGGTGAAAAAGAAAACAGAGATCAACAATAACAATATTTGCTTATATGAGCTATGTGAGGGCCAAGGTATAGTGAAATTACAGGCTGAGAAAACTGAAACAGGATAAGGCTTTTTTAGGCCTGATTCATAAGTAGCATAAATTTGTTCCTAATTTGAAAGAAATGTTTGTTCGTGACTGACTTGACAAAGGGGAAGGATCCCTTTAAGATTAAGCGAACAGTTGATGCAGAACAACTATTTAGGCAACTAATGGATATGCTGTATTAAGAACTAAAACAATTCTTGGTACATGTGAATAATTGTCAGGAATCCATATTTGCAGTCTTGTCTCAGGATATAGATGAATATGAGCATCCCATCATTCTCAACAGTTGCAGATGTAGCAATGGAAATAGACATTATTCAGCATTACAGAAAGTTTGCCTTGTCATAAAATGGGCTTTTCCCAGCCTACAATACTATTTTCTGGATAGGGAATTTCTGTTATAAACTCACTCTAACGAAAGTTATGCGGATGGGCTTTGAATATTCTAGCTGCTCAATATTAGGTCAACAATTTCCATACTGTACTCACTTAAATATGAGTAGACTGCCATGAGCTTATAGCTCATCTGAGAATGTAATAGCCATAGATCTCAACTGCCCAGATTTTCACAGAATGTTTAGATTTTTGCCTCATATCTTAGGTCTGTTCCCCTTAACTTTTTTATTTTTCTGGCAAATTGTTTAGGATTGAAGTCAGAAAATAATGGCAGACATTTGAGTTTTAAACTTCATATCCTTCACAAAATTCATGCTAATACAAAATCTAATATTCTGACAACTTTCTAAGTTTATAAGAGCAATATTTAAAAAGTGTCCCTATTTTGGGGCCTTTGTCCCCCCATTATTTATGGCCTTGTCCAGTTTTTCCATTGCTAATGGTTGAGAGATATGGTAATAGCACCGGTTGCTCCTCTCTTGGTAGGGATCTCTGGCATAGTGAGTACTGAGCCTGCAGAAGGCACGGATCAATGCAGGGTTGTACCTTCTAAACTTGTCTTAAACAGATAATATTTTATTAGAGAGTACAGATCATGTAGGCAAACCAAAAAAGAAGGTGCAAATCTGTATAGCAACATTGAGGATTACCTGAATCTTCAAGAATATAATAGCCAGTACCTAAAAATAAAGTATGATTCTAGACATGTGGATTGAAGAACAGTACTAGAGAGAGAGATAGAAAGAGAGATACCTGAATAAACTGCAGAAGGCAGTCTAGGAGGTGCACTTGAAATCTAAATTCTGGAAGGTGCCTCTGAGGTTTGAGTAGGGAAATGAGTCAATCAGACGCTTCTGGAACCTACCTCTACCTATGAGATAAAGTCTGTTATTATTACCACTGACCTTAAGTACTGGTTTGCTTTAAGAAGCCAGGTATGTTTTTCACCCCATATAGACTAGCAATAATGTACAAGAAAGATGAAATGAAATGCTGGAGATGTGGACACACTGATGCTGACTGGATACATATGACTGTTAATTGCAAAATAATTTCCCCATTTTGGTTAGACTTTAAATATCTTTGTAAAGCTCTATGGAATGACAACTGTAGAATTTCTGACTCCCTTATCCTTTTCAATGTTCCTGCTTCTGAAGTTCTTACTAAAAATTGAAAATTCCAATCTATTCCTGTCTTTAAAGGTGAGTTTATTCATCTTGTGAAATACATTTGTAAGAATAAGATTGCTACTATAAAAGCAAGGACTAACAACACAACTTATCATTTAATTGCTTGGACAAAATTGTATATTGCTTTTTTAGTTATCAACATTGTTTATAGTTTATTTGTTTTTTCTTGTTACTATACTGTTAAGTTATTGTGTTATAAAATGAATACAAATATTTTGGAAATAAAAGAATAATATGAATAGAGCAAGGAACCAGTCTTGAAACACTGAGATGTTTGAATTCGGTGACAGTTTTTGAAGGCTATTTATGGACTCTGTCAACATAAAAATAATTAAACATCTGAAAGCAGTAAAAGCAAAACAGGTATGAAGGAAGACTGCAGCTGTGAAATTAACTCTGGAAACACTACTATGAATAAAGTGGAATTTAATTTCTGTCACTTTCCATGTCTTGTTATAAGAAAGTAATTTGTTTTTGCCTCAGAAAAATATTCAAGTAAAAACAGTGAAACATAGTTTCACAGAATGACATTATTAGAATGCAACACAATTTAACTAAAGCAGTCTATTTTATGACGCTAGGTCAAAAAGTGCTAGAGAATATATGGCAGTTGATTAAAACTTTTTACAGCATTGCAGAAAAATTTGTATAAATAATACATTTTTAGTTTAAGAATGCTCAGATAATGTGTTTAAAGTGCCAGTTTAAGACATCTCATAATTTTGAAGCACAAATACTGTAGTAAATATGGCTTGTTTCATGCCTTCTCTTAGCATTGCATAACCACACATTTACTAATATTCCAAAGATACCTGCATTCCTTCATTCTCATTTCCCTTACTTAACTTTCAAGTCGCGGTATACTTATCGGTCAAAACATTTCTTATAAATTTCATTCTCAGTTTTGCTTTGGTTAGGTTATAAATTAAGATTTTTAGCATGTAATCTATAAATGTCTGTAAATCATGTAGAAAAGCGAAGCTGATATCTAGGCTTAATTAATTATGCACTTTCTCTTCATGAATATGCATTATTGAAGTGCGTTATATGAGCTGTACTTTTACAATGAGAATTTACAAATGTCATTTCTGTTATTGTATATATTAGTAATCTACAATCCGGACAGCGAAAGGCACCACACAAGTTGTTGATAAAAGTACAATGAGTTTATTGTTTTTAATGCCACAAACGTGAAAAATACATGCATTTTCATCCAAGTAACCCTCAGACTTTCTCAGAACAATCACTGAAATGCCATTTTGATTAGTAATTTATACACACGTCAATTAAATAAGTTAATTAATAATCAAAGAATTAAAGGCACACATCTAAAAATAGAATAAAATACAAAGTTATAAACACTGAAAAGTCATGAAATTTCATGCACAAATAAATGAATGCTGATGAACTGTGGACATAGTAGATAAATGTCTAAACACAAATAATAAATTAATATCAAGCACTAAGTAGTTGTATAAAACGTTAAAACCAAAAATGTGAGAAACATGTATTTTATTTATTTTTTTTTTTAAATGTATAAATACAATGGATGTAACACATTCAGAAACCAAATATTATTGATATTGGATGATAGAACACATATTGAATATATAAAAAATATACAAAAGTATATATAATAAATATATATATTCAAACATATTTATATAATTCCTATAATTTTGCTGCCCTCAATTTGAGCAAGGGTACCAATGAGATATGGTCATTGAGACCAGGGGATTTATTAGATTCCAAAAATATCTGCCAAAAAGTTTCTCTATATTCCAACCTATGTTCCCAGAGCCCCCACTTTCAATTCCTTAGGGACAGTTTCTAGCACAAAAAAGGAAAGTTGGCATCAGAACATGTTAAAGTGTGCTTGTATAATGCATTGTTAACATTACATTTACTGACATCGTTCATATGTTTGTATAGTGTACGTTTTAACTGTCTCTCAGTTTTGCCAACATAGAAACTGTCACAACCACCACAGGTAACTAAGTAAACAAGGCCCTGGGAATTACAGTTGGTATAAGTTTTGGCAATTAAGGTTCTTTGCCTGCTTGATAAAACAATCTGTTCTTTGTTAGAAATATAAGAACACTGGTTGCAGGCCCCGCATTTAAAAGTGCCCTTCCTTCTATGAGTAAAAACATTATCATATCTAACTGATTTAATAATATTTTTAATGTTTTGTCCCTTCCTGAATGTCACCCTGATTGGTTTACCTTTCAGCTTAGGTAAATATGTAAAATCTGAAAACTTGTCCCATTCTCTTAACACAACGTTCTTGATTTGATGGGCATTGGCACTAAAATTAGTGACAAATGTCCTGTTGTAACCTGTCTCATTGAGAGTCCTAGATCCATGTTGGTTAGAAAAACTACCTCCCGTACCTAAAATAGGACTGTATGCAGTTTTCCTTCCTAGGGTAACCTCAAACTGAATAGAAATTATAAGTTCAATGGGATAGCCACATTCAAGAAACATCTGTTTCAACACAGCACACTCAGATACATAATCAGGATCGTCAAAAGTCATACGACTAATGCGCACATATTGTCATTTGACAATACTTTTTTTCTGAAAAAAATGGATGTGTGCTGTTGAAACTGATGTAAGTGATGGAGAAGGTGGGCTTTCTAAACACAGTTGATTTGAATTGATTGTCTGTCTTGTGTAAAGAAACATCTAAATAATGAACACTGGAAACATAAACCTGATGGGTAAACTTAAAAAATTCAGAAGTTTAGTTGAGACAGAGAATGAAATCATCCAAAAGTGCATCTCCCCTTAACCAAAAAATACAAATATCATCCAGGAATCTGGAATAAAAGTTTCAATACTGAGAATAGGGACTGTTGTGTACAAATTTATATTCCCTCACAGATACTAGTATATCTGAAAAAGTTGGAGCACAACTTGCCCCCATAGCAATTCCAGATTCCTGATGGTAAAATTCACCCTCAAAGAATAAAAAAATATTTTTGAAGACAAGATCCGCCAATTCATTACACAAAAAATATAATTCTCAGTTACTCCTGGTCTAGTTCTCAGTGCTTCTTCTAGCCAAGTCAAACCTATACCATGAGGAATCACCGAGAATAAATCCACTTCATCAATTGTAGTGAATAAAAGGTCTGGTGAGACATACTCAGGTTTGACTTTACTAAGAAAATCCCATGAATCTTTAAGTATATGAAGTTCACCACCCCAAAGGGATTTTAGTTTCCAATCCAAATATTTAGCTATGGCAGAAATCTTAGACCCCTTTGATGCCACAATAGGTCTAAGTAGGTCTAAGTGGGGGTCATCTACACATTTATGAACCTTGGGTATCGCAAAGATAGAGGATACCTGGGGATGAGGATGGTTTAAATATTGATAGGTGTCATAATCAATGACACCCTCATCAAACAGATCTTTAAGTGCCAAATCAATCTTTTTATATGAAATAGTGATTTCATTGATGGACACTTTAGTATATCTAGAATCATCATGTAGAATAGTATGCATTTTACTGTCATATAAAATTTTATCCATGATGACTACCACCCCCTCCCTTGTCAGGTTCCATGACGTGACTATTAGGATTGGAAAATAAAGTGTCTAGTAACTTTTGATCCTTATCATCAAGATTAGGAATAATGCTAAATGATTTGGATTTCTTACGTATCTCAATTCCGAGAACATTTTCCAAGTTTCTAAGCTGGGGGTGGATAGGAGGGTTGAAAGTACTCAATTTCTTGGGAAGGATTGACCCAGACACAGTAGAAGTATCACTGAAAATATTCAATAAATTGAACCGTCTGATAAACATTTTAAGATCTAAAAGTACTTGTGGTAATTTACTTTTAGTAGTAGGCACAGATGTAAAACCTTTGATGAATAAATTTAAAAAAAAATCATCAGCTGTGAAAGTTGTCCAGCGAGCTTGTATATATTATAATATATTGTATATATTAGCTACTTTTCAAACGATTTTTTGTGCATGCTTGTCATACCAATACAAATTACTTTAAAAAATCCCAAGTAATACAAATAATTTGATCACTGCAGTTTATTTCTTAAATTTCCTTAGATCCTTACCCAAATATGAAACCTCGCTCTACTGACCACATATAGTGGTTCCTGATTTGTCACAGCATCCGCTATGAACAATTCTGATGATAATTCCCACTGGTCCCTCCCCTCCTCTGAGGGTATGTTCTTCTGTAAAAATGGGTATTGGTATTGTTCTTATTATGCAATCTATTAGATCTCCGTGGACCAACATCTTCATAACTATGGGCAGCATTGTCATGCAGTGGGTCAGTAGTACTGTCAACCTGAAAATTATAATCATTAAAATTAGACTGTTGATGTACAACATACTCAGTGTCAGAAGTACGATTAAAAGTTTTAGGCAAAGGATACTGTTTGCCTTCCTTATATTCCTTTATACCCCTGTCTAATTTTCTATATTTCCTGTTTAACAATTCATTACATTTTTTATCAATCTGAACTTTCAAATCCAAGTATTTACTTTTTTCAGATTGAACAGCAAAAAGTAAATCATTAGTCACACATGTGTTATATACATCATTTTCTTTCTGTAAAAGATCCATTTCCCAATTGTTGTTATTCACAATTGCTTTTAAAATATCTAATCCACAGTTATCAAAAATTTGTAACAGTTCCTAATGGAAGTCACTTCAGTTGATAACATTATTTGGGTATTTGTAAACCCTGAGACCCTTGGGCACAATGCGCAGTCTGATACGCTCATTCAAATAAGAGTTATCTATACTAAAAGATTTATACCTGGTGAGAGCAGTGTACAGTTTGTTAAGTGAGTCTCTATAAGTGTCTGCAGTTTCAGCGTTAACAGTAACATGAGAGGGTTTATGAAAAAGTGGTTTGTCCTGTAACCACTGATTAAACTCAGTTAAATCACCAGAAGCCAATGATACTCTAGTCGCCCCTTTTGCCGGTAAATCCGAAGCATTGTGTGTGGCTAGAAGTCTATGCGTAGCATTGAATCCATGACTTTCAGAACCCTGCACTTACGCATTCGAGCCAAGTGGAATCGTCATCACATTCAAACGAGTACGGCTTCCAGGAACAAATAAAGCTTCCTGATTACCAGGCAAGCTAGAATTTTGAAAAAGAGAAACAAGCCCTTGACTTAAAAGTGTAAGTAAATCAAGAAGCTGTGAAAGTTGTCCAGCGAGCTTGTATATATTATAATATATTGTATATATTAGCTACTTGTCAAACGCTTTTTTGTGCATGCTTGTCATACTAATACAAATTAGTTTAAAAAATCCCAAGTAATACAAATAATTTGATCACTGCAGTTTATTTCTTAAATTTCCTTAGATCCTTACCCAAATGTGTGCTCTGGAGTTAAACCATATGTCCAAATATTAACTTGCCAAACCCTTTTTTCCTTCTCATACTGCCTGCCTCTCTGAATTTTCTTTGCTGAAGAGTGACATGAAGAATCTATTCAAGACTTCTTTTTGACCTGGCTCATCCTTGAGACTTAGACTGTCCATGTGCATTTCTACCATCTTTGTATTTTAACTTCCCCATCATGTGCAACTAAATAAATATGTCTTAATGCCCCTTGATTTATCTGAGAGGTCTTTCAAAAATGCCAGCTTGGCTTGCAGCATACCTCTCAAATGTCCAGATTTTTGCCACATATTTTTGGTTCATCTCTCATAAAATTTGTGTGTTTTTTTTTTTTGTAAAATCACTGCTGATTGAAACCACTAAATAATGACTGATGGTTGAGTTTCAGACTTTATATCCTCCAGAAAATGCATACTAACACAATATCTATTATTCTAGAACCTAAGTTTATAACAGCAATAGTTAAAACCTGTACCTCTTTATGGGCCTTTGTCCCACCATTACTTTAGTCTTTGTCCAGATTTCTTGTGATAAGAAATTCAGAGGTATGGCTTGGAGAGTTACCTTTCTACTAACTTGGCTTGCCATACTTACTTGATCATAACTATGCTATTGACCTCATACTTCACCAGCTTTCATCTGCCTTTCACATTTTCCTTACTTTCTCTCATTATCATGTCTTTCACCTTCTCTTCTGTGACAATAGATTCTTCTTGCTTTCCAATTTCCTTATGTCTCCACAATCTTTCCTTAATAATGATGCATAACTTCTCTGCTCACATGCTTATCTCCATTTCAACAACTGTATTATTACTCTCCATGTTCTCCTCCTAGGAAATCCTGGCTTTACTTCTCCCTTTCATTGGCCTCATATTTGTGCAGCCCGCTCTACAGTCTTACAATCTCCATTTTGTGTCATCCTGTTGAAGATCAATTAATCATAATGCTCAACTGCCCCTGATTTTACAGAATATTTACATCATATTTTTGCATTGTCCATCATGAAAATGTTGATTTTCTGCTAAATTGCTGAGGACTGCAGTCATTCATTAATACCAGACATTAGAGATCCATATTTCTTATTGTTTATAAAATACATATTGATTGAAATAATTTTGTTCTGTTAACTTTTCTTTAAGCAAAATGGAGTAATATTTAAAAAGTAAGGATGTACCACATGGTGTAATGTTATTACAACACCGAGGAGTGGCCTAGAGGTAAACATGACATCAAGAGAGGGGCGCGCCACCGTATCTGTAAGCACATATGATCATTGCTAATCCATGTTGCATGTTGCAAAGCAAAGTCGCAGGATAGGGGTGTGGAAGTAGCCATAGCTTTGCTTAGCTGAGAGCACACAAGGTAACCGAAAGTTCATGTGAACGTGGATGAAAACACACACGAAACCCGGTAAACGGATGTGCGTGGCGCGCACCACAGCTGAAACAGGAAGGATATGGTAAGACAATAAGGAAATGCTGCAGCATGGTAATTGGAGTACAAATGAGTAATTAACACATAGAAACTCACAGTGGGCCATAGACAATAGCTAACAAGGCTGCTAGCAGCTACCTGCAGAACAGGAAAGGGGAGGTGCCATACAGCAAAGAAAAGAGAACTGTCACAGCAGAACAAAGCGGCTGTAGATCAGCTACATAACACATTTCCCAACACAATCCTGGGTTGTGGAAGCCCAAAACAAGAAAGGCGGCAGCTGGATGCATGCCTGACAATGGGAGGTGAATCGGGTTGAAAATAGAAGGAAAGGGCAATAGATGAATCATGACAGACAAGTGTAAGTTAACACCAAAGGCCCCACAATAGTAGTACCTGCTGTAAAACCAATAATTAAGATACCCTGCAACTGGAATAGCACAAACACACCCAATTACACCAGCATCATCCATTGCACAATAGTATAAGGTGTGAGAGCCCCACACACACACTTGTGTATTCCCAGACACTCTGCACCATTGGTGTATACAGACGGGGAACTTTTAATATGTATATGTTAGGGGTTGCCATAGCTTTGATTCACCAGCATGTGTTGGAGACTGACGGTGGTGTGGAGGATGATGGTGAAAAACCATCTCAGGCACCGGAGGAGGAGATGAGTGTTCAGACCCAGGGTAACCTACCAGGAGCTACATGATCTGGAGATAGTAGAGTGTTACAGGGTGGACAGGGACATCATACAGCAACTTGTTGAGCTATGCCGGCCACACCTCAGAGCCAGAAGTAAGAGAGGGGAGCCCATCCCAGTGGACATGAAGGTATGTGTAAGCTTGAGAATACTAGCCACAGGTACCTTCCAAAGGCCAACTGGGGATATCATGGGGATCTCACAGGCATCAGCATCCTGGGTACTCCACCAGTGCTTGGATGCCATGTTACCACATGCCAATGAGCACATACACTTCCCCCGAATGCAGGAGGAGTTGGCCAGCAATATGCATCTCTTCCACTGTGTGGCGGACTACCGGAGGTACTGGGTGCAATAGACTGCATGCACATACACATCAAGTCACCACCCGGTGAGCAGAGTAGGCGCTACATAAACCGCAAGGGATTCCCCTACATCAACTGCCAGGTCATGTGCAGTGTCCAGGGCATTATCACGGATGTGTGTGCTGACAGTCCTGGAAGCTATCACAACTCCCACATCTGGCATGCCTCACAGCTGTATCAGGTATTTGCCAGGGGGACATCCCATATGGCCACCTGGTGGGGGATGCTGGCTATGCACTGGAACCGTGGATGATGACACCCATCAGAAATGCACACACAGCCACGCAAGAACGCCATAATGAGGCACATGCAGAAATCAGAATCATCATAGAGTGCGTGTTTGGGATGCTGAAATCACGGTTCCGTTGCTTGGACATATCTGGCAGAGCCTTGCAGTACTCTCCAGTACCGTGTGCCCACAACATCTTCATAGTATGTGCCATGCTACATAATATGATCCTGTGGAAACAGCTGCAGCAGGGACAGAATGGTGAAGGCCCTCACAACCCACCACCACTGCCAAGGGACCCACAGGCAAAGGGGGATTCAGACCATGAACAGAATGTGCTAGCCCCAGTAGACAGAAGGAGGCATTCCCAGTATGCCCATGCCTTGGCAAAGAGGGAACGTATAGCACACAAACTGACAGTGTAGGCACTCATGGACTGACATCCTTCTCCACCTGCACACACAGCAAACATGGATTGCACACACACACGACCACCTGTAAATTGTCATGTATAGCTGGTCTACTGTGTGCATCCTACATAGGTCGCCCTCAACTATTGCACACACAACCGCCATCGGCACAAGGTAAGTCAATACCTGAACAGTATATTAAGCTATCAGCATGTGTCCATACTGTATGTACAGGTTCATAGATACATAGGTAGGTACATGCCCAACCACTGAGGCCACTCATAAGCATAGGCAAAACATGTCTGCTGTCACCACCCCATCTATCAACTAACTGTCCCTCTGTGGAGCAGAGCCACTTGCGGGATCCCCGGGATGTAGCTACTGTTCACCACCCACTCTGCAAGGATTCCCCAGAGTGTCATTGAGGGGTTTTGTATAATGTAATCAGGGATGCAGTTCCAAATAATGGTGAGTATCCCTGACAGGAATCTTCACAGATGTGTACATGTTACATAGTATACCTTAAACACAGCTTGCATATATAAGTAGTTCTCCACAGAATAATAAACATGTGGAACACACAACTGCTGAAATGTGCGTTCATCACCCTTGCACTACCAGTGCCTGCTCTGAGAGGTAAGATATCACTTCCAGGATTAGAACACGCAACCATGTACACATTCATCACAATAACATACCACTACACTACCTGAGATGTACCAATGGCAGTCGTGTATACTGACAGGATAAAACACAAAAGGTAGGAATGTGTTGAAATAGGACAAACCGGCATGTACACAATGAAAGGTGTATGCTATATATATATATATATATATATATATATATATATATATATATATATATATATATATGTATATATTTATATATATATATATATATATATATATATATATATATATATATATATATATATATATATATATATATATATATAGAGAGAGAGAGAGATATGTATATATACATGTATATATATATAAATATATATATATATATATATATATATATATATATATTTATATATATATATATATATATATATATATATATAGGTTAAAAACATCTACATAACCATGGAGGTTCATATAAATGGGATACCTACCACACACTGAATGCTTTACATTCCGACACACGTAATTCCGAGGCTTAAGGTCCAAAAGAACACAGTACCGAAACACCAGATGAGCGAGGTGTAATCTCACAATGTTAATGGACAGTTAGTCAGTGCTTCTGGTGTTGCGGTTTGGGTAGGTTTCTGTGTGTACTTGTGTTTTTTATGGCTGTAGTGTGTGTACGTGTGTCTTCTGTGTGTGGTGTGTGTTCTTGGGGGAACTGTAATGTGTGGTTGTGGGTTAGCTTTGTGCATCTGTTTGCATGACCTAGGGCGTTGAATATTAAAGTAGGGGGTGGTGTGTGGGGCGCAGAGACCTACATTGGGTGTGTAGGGGGGCTTGGCCACCTGTTCCTACATAGTGTAGGATGGTTTGTTTGGATGTGTTGTGTAGCAGTGCGTCTGTGTGTGCATGTGTGTGTTCCATATTCGTGTTACCTTCTCGACTTACTGTCGATGTCAGTAATGTGGGGTATGGGAGTCTGTTCCCGGGATTGTATGCGTCGGAACACTGTGGTTTCAGGATTCCATAGTTCTCCCGTATACAGCGGTTGAAGTGTTCACATATGTGTATAACATAGACCATAACAATCACACATTCCGCCACTACCAACCTTTATGAACAAAGGATATGGAGAGTATATGCCTATACACCATTACAAATATGATCTATGGACATGAGCCAATGATAGTGTTACCACCTGTTCCACTTTGCAAGGGACACTCCCTCTTTGGGTGGTTGTGCCCTGACCAAATATATTGAACGTGGCAAATGTCCTGGGATTGTAGGACATAATTATGTCCAATATATACTGTACTAGTTGCATACAATAGTTATTTCTGTATCTAAAGTACCTACATGGTACAGGAAACAGGATAAGCCACTAAACTGCTACAAGAATAAGCTTATAATTAGGGAAGAAAGGAAAGTTCTATCCCTTGTACTGACCATGGGTTTGTGTCGGCCTGTAAAATCAGATGTGTGTCCCAAAAAGGACCCACTATGGACATATGAAAAGGTGGCAACCCTAGCCAAAGATGGTCAGTCACCAACACAACTACAATGATTGCAAATACCTATGACAGAAATACACAGCTATCATACAGCAAAGCATTATTACATTCAGATGTATTATTGAAGGGATTCAAGGACTAACATAACCTGCATGCTATACAGGAACCACATAACAGTGCCTTAATGAATCAGCCTGCAAATACCATTGTATTAGTCCACAAAAGGATAGGTGTTCAAATAGGGAAGGAACCCTCACGCACATAGCGATTATGTATAAAAGCAGTTCCTACACACCTGCATTTGCTAAGCACACCCAGCAACATCAACCCCACACCCAAACATATTACAATACAAACTGTAATAACATCACAAATCATTCACACACTGTACGACATCTTCAGAAGCCTTAACATACCTTGTCAGAGACATGTGAAATAGTGGCTGTTATACAATGGAACAGCTGCTGATGTAATAGGGTTTGTTTGCACTAATCCCATTTCTGAGGGTTGTGCGTACTCCAGGATGTGTTAGCAATTAGTGAGTAACAGCACAGTATGCTACACTTGTACACCAAATCAAGGATGTCTGGTGAGCACACTGTACACCACATAGCAGTTCATGCATAGCCATATGGCCTTGAGCTGGCCAAACATCCTTGCCAGACTTAAACATCTGCAGACGTATCAGGTACAAACAAACCCTGCATAAGTAGCACTGTTCCGAAATATAACAGCTGTACTCACATGTAGAACTAAACCATCTAGCCATTACACACAGTCCACGGGAGTCATGAAGCTAATATATCTCTGTGTGTCTCCATATAGCTGTTGAAATATATCGCAAAAACACATCTAGGCCGTCTCCCTCGAAAGTAAGGTAAACGGACAACGCCCAAAAGGAGTACTCACTTATACACCACTGTTGTCATGGTATCGGTTAATGGAGTAGCTGCGCAGCTGATGTGCATCCAATTAACTACTTTGGAGCAGTAATTGGTGGACAGGATACCACATGTTACCGATATGTAACTAGAAAAGGATGTGTTATCACACATTCAAACCATCCGTTTATACCAGCGGAACGTTACAAAGAACATTGAAACACAAACCGAAAAGTATTGAATTAACTGTTAAAAATACTTCGGAATACTAATAAGGTACGTAGAACAGTCAATATGTCTGTGTATGTAGTACTATTCTGTAGTATTTAAAGTGCACGCAATCCATGTAGTGGAAACAGTTATATTGTAGTGATGCATTGTTGAGCATAGTAAAGCTTGTAGTATTTGTGTGTACTGCTGTAGGTCACAAGGCAAACACCGCATACACCACAAGGGATGCTATATAAGGGCTTTGAACAGAAATACTCCTCACCAGCCGAAGTCAGTGGCAGGGCTGGTCCAACAAGTATCTGCTATAACAGGGGATAGTATATGTTGATATATTGTAACTGTAGCCATATGCATGGGTGTAATACAGAGAATAACATGTGGAAGGTTGGGCCACTGTGCAAGTATGTTTTGCATTGTGGGATATTGTGCCAATAACTGTGTAATGTACAGTATTGTAGGCAGATATGTATTGCAAGCTACATAGCATTACTATAATGGTAGGCAAACATTAGTTATGTCAGTTGGCACTGACAATACACAATAACAGGATACATATGTCTTTTAGTGAGCCAACAGTTTATCAGCATGATAGCAAAGTAAAATGGAAGAGCTATTTAACTATCCATGCACATAAGACATGTAATATGTGCAAAGGTAGGTACTAGGCTGTCTTACCAAGGGTATCTGTAAGCCTAGCTAGTGTGTGTTGTCTTTCGCCACCCCCATAGGTTGGTTCCCTGTGCCTCTGAACGTCAGAGCCAATAGTTCCCTGTGCCTCTGTCCAGCAGAGCCACTGCAGTGATCCCCGGATACATGTCTGTCTCCCATCCACATGCCAAGGTTTCCCTTGAAGAGTGCTCATGAGGGGCCCTGCCTGATGTACATTGGAATCACATTCCAAAGCATAGGGAGTGTCCGGGTCAGGAATCTATCCATCCAGCACTTCCTACTTATCGTTGTGGTTAGGTGTATATCCCTAGAGCATGTGGCTCTCAGGGGGTTGGACATGGGCCTTTTTATGTCAAGCAGAGATGACCTGTGAGTATGCGGTATGCAACTGAGTACAGCTGGAGTTCCGTAGGTTGGGCTGCATAGGTCATCTGTTTGAGGTCAGTAATCCTCTTGGTGTGGTACTGGTGTGGTCTTCCAAGCTGTTGCAGTTGTCTTGTAAGGTATATCCCAAATGGGGTGTTGTATTCTTTAATGGGTCTGATATGACATGTGTAGAGTCACAATGGCCCCTCTGATCTGGATGCGAACCCATTAGTGATTAGGGGGGCCATGTAAAAGGATATTCTAACCACCTTGTCATTATGGGTATCAAAGGAGAGATTGCTATCTACTGGTGTTTCCGGATCACGTATTACCTTTTTGTATGTAGGGGACTAGCACCTATGTGGTAGTCTGCAGGTAATTAGTTATATCCAAAGTGGATGACTATGCACTTTTAGGCATTCAGCTTGACTCCATGATATTAACACCAGGTATCCATCTCAGTGCAACACTTCCAGAGGGTGCCTGTAACAGTTGAGGAAACAATTATGTCCTCTAGTTTGCAGTCGTCTGCAAACCTTTTCAGTCAAAGCCCTCTTGTGCTTGTCTGTACATCAGAGAAGTATATACCGAACATGAGGGGTCCTAGGACTGAGCCCTGGGGGACGGTTGTAAGTGATATACAGTCGGACCTAGGGTATGCAACTCCCACTGTGTGTGTTCTATCTGTGAACCACTTTGCAAACCATCACATGACGTAGGGGTTAATGTTCAGGCGGATGGGTATGCTGATAATACCAGAAAGAGGAATGGTGTTGTAAGCCTATGAGAGATCTAGGTAGGCTGTGTGGACCTCCTTACCCTCATGTAATGCCTTGGTAACTGTCTCTAAGACGTCCACCAGGTTTAGGAGGCATGGTCCGGCCTTAACAATGCCAAACAGGGAGGGATCAAAGGTTGGGAGATACCCAATATCTCTGTGACAGTGATCCATGATGTGCACCATAGCCTTGCAGACCAGGCTAGTCAGGCCTATAGGGAAATAGGTCCCATGGTCCATTGTGGCACCACTTTTGTGGAGTGGGATAACTATTGCTGTGCGCCATTCAGGGGGCACTATGCCCGATGTGAGGCTATTACTGAACATGGTGCATAGGTGAGGAGACAGTACGATCCAAAGTTCATGTAAAATGCAGCCTGGGATGTTGTCCAGTCCCATGGATGCTGTGATATTGCCTTTGGAGTGTGCAGCTTTGAGAGGGATCTGCCAGGATGTTTACAATATCAATTGTTTCTGTAATGTATGTGCCTTTGTACTGTAACTCAGAGCAGATCTGGTTGTTGACATCGAGGCTTTGTGGTTGTTGTTGGTATTAGCTGCATTATAGTTTTCGTAGCTAGCTTTGGAGGATCTTATAAGGGATCTCACCTTCTTACTGAGGCTGGCCAGGGATCTCCTCCAAGCATGGTATTGTACTGTCATTTGCAACAGTGTCTTCCTCCTATACTACAATATGTTTATGGCAGGGGACCATCAGATTGGTTTAGTTAATTATGAGTATAGCATCCTGGTTCTGTTTGGGATAGCACAAGCCATGCACTCCTGTAAGTGCTTATAAAGTGCATTTGTGTAGGATTCAGCAGTTGTAACAGTACTGTCCATCTGCATGGGTGTCATGACATCCACCATTTCTGCCTTAAGAAGCATGTAGTTGGCCTTGTAGACATATTATACTGTGGTTCCCTTAATGGGGAGTAGGTGCGGGATGTGGATATCAATGGTGTTCAGCACATGGTCTGATCGGACCAACGTGGAGTTGGCTTCACGTGTGGAGCACCATTCACTCATGCTGATAATGACTAGGTCTAGGATATTGTTGCCCCTGGTGGGTGTGTAGACATGTTGAGTCAGGGCATTGGTGTTTATGAATTCCAGAAACCGTTGAGCTAATGTGTTGGTACACAAGTAGTTTTCCCAGTTAATGGTGGGGTAGATACAGTGAGGCTTATGTGATGAGTGTGGTGTTGTGCGACTGTGTACCTTCTCCACATGACAGTCAGGGTCAGGCTTGGTTGGAGAGACCTTTACCTCCAGTTTGGCTAGATGAGTGCATCACTCACAGGTTGTAGTGTTGGGTGGTAGGCAGAGAGGCTTGTCTGTATACATGAGGCAATGTGTACATTGCCTCAAGATGTCCAGATTCATCAGATAGACAGGTGAGAACACTGGCAGTTGACTCTTGGACATGCCTGAATATAGAACTACATTCATCTAGATAAGTGAGGAAAGTGAGTACAAGAGCTGCATTACTCTACGCAAGTGAGAAACGTATGTGAAAAACCTGTTCATCCTTACCTGTAGGTGATGTGGAAGATTGAGTGCTATAATAATTATTAGCTTACGTAGTGTTTACAAGTCCTGAACAAGTGCTTAGCATGAATAAGCAATCCAGATAGGGTCTTGGATAATATAAAAACACAGCCCCCTCCCCCAACAGGTACACAAGCATATAGCCATGTACACCACAGGGCCCCTGTACCCACAACTATGCAGGTACAAGCTGCACTCAGTCTGCATGGGACCTGCCCACATCACAGGTTGTATCATACACATATGGCAAAACAAGATGCTCTCCACGTACACATCATGTAAAACATAGCTCCATGTCAGGTTGTGTACACACTGAATGGTGCACACCAACAGGTATCACAACCCACAAAGGGGGAGACACCACTGATAATAGGAAGTACTTTACTACTACCCAGCTGAGTCTGGTCTGGAAGGCCATAAACCTTGAGCACTTAAGTGATGTCAGCAGTACAGATGTAGATGACAGTATTGTTGATGTCACACTGCATATCATAACCTTGCCAGGTCATAGGACATCATCACCCATACTGCGTACCACCTACACTCGGTATACTAGATGTACATTCCTATGTCACAGGAGTGTTTTGCAACAGGACTGCTGGCAGAAACAACACTACAGAAGGTGTTTGAATAATATGTGATCATAACACCAGTGGCAGCTACAGTATGTCAGGGTTAATGAATTCTATTCCCCCTCATTGTAGTCCATACCTCACAGACAAACAGAAGGCATCTGCCTATTGAAGTATGCGAATAACTATGACCTAGGAGCAATAGATGACTCGCATTGTCACCCCTATGTTAATAACCCTGTACCAATGAATTACCACCTAGGCAGCGGTCATCATAATGGACACTTGTGTGTGAGGGATGCAGCTGGGCAGTTGTCTTTCCTGTGATAGCTATGTCACCACACCTGTCAGGGAGTCATATGTGGCAACCCTAATAATAATAGGGTGCCATTCATGAATATAGAGATTATTGTCCAGCCATACAGAACAATCAAGTGACCCATATCAGATCACATATTTCCTTTAAGGGGTATTGGCCATGTGCAAATGGCCTACACCAGCCTTCCCATTCCCCATCTCCACTATGTAGCATGATGCATACCCTGAATAAATCCATGTCCAACCCAGTGATGTCAGACATGCTACACATACTCATCCTGATCTCGAACACGTGCTTCATGGACATCCACCTACCACATGCTGGACAGATCCTTGTCCCATACACTTGAGATAGTCCTGCCATACTATGCATTCCTGTCCATCAAAGCTGCACATCGCTCCCCTCTCAGGCATGGTGTGATGACCGCATGGTAATGCATGGTATATTTATCATTAACCCTGTGGATCAGTAATGTGGCACTGCTCCACCTGGTCCCACAGACCCATCTGTCAGCTACTGCCAGGTAACTTTTCATCCTAGATGCATGCATGGCCCATGGCATATAGCCCACTAGTTGACTTTGACTGTACATGCCATAGTTGATATCCATCCCTGCAAATACCATCTGGCTAGCAAGTGTCCCATGTGTATCACATGTGCAACACAGGTGATACATGGCAGGATGTTGAATCGCTGTACAGTGCCGTGTAGATGTATATGGCAGAACACATTCATGTAAAACCTTATGTCAGCATGTCTGCAGGGTCACAGGTCATGTCTGTTAAGGCAGAGTAAGTCCTTATATGTGACATATACACTGCATCAAGGTCAACTGCATTAATGTGGACACATCCAGCCATGTGCTGATAGGTAGGAAGACCAGTACAGGCAAACAGACATGCCCACATCAAGACAGCAACCACATGGAGTATGAGCAATGTAATCAGGTGACACACACACATACATACACATATATGGTGATAATATCCTCTCAACATTGAGTGTCATATGTGTGTGACACAAACACGTCAGTGTCATGTAGGTTTGCAAATATAACTATTTAAACTGAATTAATGCGATACACATGTATGTTCAGCTGTAGCTCTGTATGTCTCTGAGGAACTGTGACCTGTCTCCATCATTATGTCTTCCAGGTATGCCGCATGCAACGCTTCCCCTTTTACACACTTGGAGGATGAGGCCCTCATCCCATACCTACTCGATAATCATGACATCCTGTTCAGCCATGTGCCACAGGATGCACAGCAGCGGGATGCCCTGTGGATGGAACTTCGCAGGAGGGTTAATGATGTGGGTGGCCACAACCGCACATACCAGCAGGTGCGCAGATACTATACAGACCTCATTAGACGGGTGAAACAGTGTGCAAATGCAATTGCCAGGGAATAAGCTGCAACAGGTGGTGGACCACCAACCCAGCCCCCACTCACACGTACCGAGAATCTACTGGCCAACCTGGGGACACCTGCAGAGCCACATCCACAAGCCTTAGCCAATATTGTGGAGGTGGGTGTCTCTCAACCACTGAGCCTGGAGTTGCCTGGTAAGTCAGTACTGCACCTATAACAACTATATTCCATATAGCTGCATGTGTCACTGTACAATATGTAATGTTAACATCATATGCAAGGCATGTATACACACATGCCACATACTATAGTATACTACTCTGTGTATGCACACATGTGCATACACCATAGTATAGTCTAATGTACTGGTGTATGTGTTATGCACATTGCTCCCTGTAGCCTTTATACAGGGGTGGATTATGCTCATACTGCTGTGTTACTCCTATTTAGGTACCTCTGGCATTCCGCTGCAACAGCAGCCTGTTGCAGGTGAGAGTGTTATTATTTATCAGGAACCGTATTGCAAAAATCTATCTGCCATGTGAACATTCACAACATGTACACATAATGTATGGTCCTGTCACAATATACAGGTTGGGCCTGCAATGCATCACAATGACTATCCATGTGCCACACTTGCAAACTATGTGAATCATCTCAGCGACTTGAATCCTCACAAAATTTATTGCCAGATGTGCTGACAGCTGTGTATACAATGGTGGAGGTGCTGTTCACTTTAGGAACATACAACATATCTGATCTACACATGTGGTGAATACAAACAGTACTACACAGTGGGCTGGAGTATGGCCAGCACACAGGTTTCACTGGTGTGGATCATAGCCCTGCTATGAATGTCACACAATGTGATGTGCTATCTTGACATGTCCATGACATCTATTGGCCTGGCTGCTACACTGCCTACCTAACCTGAAAACATATCCCACATACCACCCTTTATCTGCATAACCCTGTTGTCAGTGGAGCATATATAGGTTCATAGGTTCATAGGTTCATACTAGGCTATCTGCCCTAGGGCACTTACAAGCCTAGCCCAGAGTTTTGTGGCTTACGCCACCCCTTTAGATTGAAGGATATTATGCCCATTATTTAGCTGTGCCTCTGTCAAGCAGTGACACTGATGTAATCCCTGGGGTATACCTGCGGTCTCCCATCCATTGGTCAAGATTTCTCTTGAACAAGGCCAGCGAGGTGCTCTGCCTCACATGTACCGGGATTTTGTTCCACAGCATAGGGAGTCTCTGGGTGATGAATCTGTCCCTCCAGCACGTCCTATTTATGACCGTGTCAAGGTTCAAATCTCGTGCTCTTGTAGATCTGATGGATTTTGATTTTTTGAGGTGAAGCATGTTCATTAATTCCGGGTTGGACATGGCCTTGTATGTCAGGCACAGGTCACCTCTGAGCAGGCGGTAAGCGACTGAGTAGAGCTGGAGCTCTTTCAGTCGGGCAGCATAAGACATATTTTTGAGACCTTTTATCCTTTTGGTGAGGAACTTTTGGGGCCTTTCCAATTGCTGCAGGTGTCGGGTCAGATACATTCCAAATGGGGCGTTGTACTCAATCATCGGTCTAATGAGTGATGAGTACAGGGGGATGATGACCTCCCTTGACCTAGATGTGAAACCCTTCATGATCAGGTGGGCAATGTAGAAGGTCTTCCTAACTACTTTGGCAATGTGGGTGTCAAATGAAAGGTTACTATCAACCTGGGTCCCCAGATCCCTGATAACCTCTTCTGTGCTTAGTGGATTGCCACCTATATGGTAGCTAGGGGCAACCTTGTTTTTCCCAAATGGTATGACTATGCATTTTTTAGCGTTTAACTTTAGGCCATGGCTTTGGCACCAGTTATCCATTTCTATGAGGCCCTTCTGAAGGATATCTGTGTCTGATGAGTTTTCAACTATGGCGCCTAGTTTGCAGTCATCTGCAAACTTTGTCAGCCATAATCCTCCTGTGCTTGCCTGTACCTCTGAAAAGTAGATGCTGAACAAGAGTGGACCCAGGACCGAGCCCTGTGGGACACCACTTGTGACAGGCTTGGAATCTGACATGGCTCCAGCAACTCTAACCCTGTGGGCTCTGTCACTTAGCCAGTTTGCAACCCATCTTGTGACGTAAGGGTTTACATTTAAGCTGGTGAGTTTTTCAATGATGCCCGAGTGGGGTATCGTGTCGAAAGCCTTTGCCAGGTCAAGGTAGGCTGTGTGGACTGCCTTGCCCTCATCAATGGCCTTGGTGACTGTTTCGAAAAAGTCAACCAAGTTTAAAAGGCATGATCTGCCCTTGACAAAGCCAAATTGGGTTTGATCCAATGTCTGCAGGTCCCTATGTCTTTATTTATGAGTTCCATAATGATCCTCTCCATAGCTTTGCAGACCAGGCTTGTCAGGCTGATGGGACGGTAGTTTCCAGGGTCGGTGGAGGCACTGCCTTTGTGTAGTGGGATAACAGTAGCCGTACGCCATTCCTTGGGTACGTATCCTGAGGTGAGGCTAAGATTAAACAGCTGCCCTAACTGTGGGTTTAATTCCTCAATGAGCTCGTGGAGCACACAACCGGGGACACCATCTGGTCCCATGGATGCTGTGTGTTTTTCGCCTTTGAGAGAGCTGTTTTTACCTGAGCATTTGAGATGTTTGGGAGGCTACAATCCTCTGGTATAGATATTTCTCCTTTTGGGGGGGAGGGGGGGAGAAATTTGCACTGAACCTGTTTGCCAGTATGTTGGCAATGTCCGTAGGTTCAGTGATCTTTACATCATTTTGAACCAGTTCTGAACATATCTGGGAGTTTCCTCCCAGGTTTCTAACATAACTAAAAAAGGCCTTGTGGTTGTCTTTTGAGTCTGTGGCAATTTTTCTTTCAAAATTTGCCTTGGAGGATTTTATGAGAGATCTTAGTTTTTTACTTACGATGATCAAGGGTGTCTTCCCTTTTAAGGATTTTGCTCTATCTTGTAGTAGCTTTCTCCTCTTGTTGTAGAGCTTGTTTATGGCTGGGGTCCACCAGACTGGACGCCTGCCTTTGGTACAAAGGGTCTTTGTTTTGTTTGGGATTGCCTGATCCATGCAGTCCTGGAGGTGCTGGTAGAAGGCATTTGTCAGTGATTCAGTGGCTTTAGTGATGGTTTCCGCTGGCTCTGGGGCCTTGAAGGAGGCCACACCAGTCCTAAGAAGTGTGAAGTCGGCTTTAGAGAAGTTCTTCACTGTGGTCTTTTTTGACTGGGGTGGGGGCGGAATGTGGACTTCCAGTGAGATTAGTTTGTGATCTGATCTCACCAGTGAAGGGTATACCTCTGGTGTGGAACATTGTGACCCCATGTTCGTGATGATGAGATCCAGTATGTTTTCGCCTCTTGTGGGCATGGTGACTAGTTGTTCCATGGCATTAGAGTTTATGAACTTTAGGAACCTTTGGGCTAGTGTGTTGGGGCTTGAGTAGTAATCCCAGTCTATGTTTGGATAGTTGAAATCACCTAGTATGATGGTGTTTGGGGTTACATTTATCCCCTCCAGAGTTTTCAGGAATGCCGTGTGAGGTTCCTGAGTTTGAGAGGGTGGCCTGTAACATGCTACAAATCTCAGAGCAGTTTTGCCTATGGTTACTTGCACCTGGATGGTCTCCGATGCATCGTGCGTTGCCACCAACCTGGAAGTGAGGGTGTCTTTGATGAATATGGACACCCCTCCTCCTTTCTTGGTGTTGTCCGGATTTTGGGGCGGGCATGATATGAGGTGAAACCTGATAGTGCCGGGGTGCTCTCAGGAGCCTTGAACCAGGTTTCAGTCACAGCACATACATCGATGTTCTCCATACTGAGAAGGGCTTCGAGTGCGTGCATCTTGAGGTTGAGACTTCTGGCACTGAGCAGCATTACCCTTAGTTTTTTTTCCTTTGTTTTGTTCTAGGGTGGTAGGTTTAGAATTTGAGCCTGGCCTAAAAAAGGCACTATGGGGGTGGCAAGAGCCTTTGCCAATATCCGGAAGCCCAGGGGTGACAGGTGCAAGCCTTCCCTTGTGAAGCAATGTGGCTTGTCCAGCATGTCATCCCAGGCAGACAGACATCGGATCCCCTTTGAATGACACCAGTGATTAAGCCAATTATTAAAGCTGATCATCTTGTCTCTGTACTGTGGCATCATTCTTGGTGAAGGCAGGATACTGCTCAAGGTCAGGGTCATACCTGCCTGGGCTACATAATCAGAGAGCTCCTCTATGTCCCTTATCATGTAGTCCAGGGAGGTGCGTCTCAGGTCATTCACACCAGCATGGACTATGACTGAGTCATACTTGTACTTGCTGTCGAGTGACCTGAGTGCTTGCGTTATGTGGTGGATTCTAGCGCCCGACAGGCAGCTTACCGTGACCCTCTCCTTGCTCAATCTGATGAGTGGGACGTCAGTGTGTCTGACTATGGAGTCACCTATGACAAGAGTGTCTGGCATTGTGTTTGGCCTTAAGGGCTGTGACTGTTTGGCACACTGATTTTCAGGTCTATGTGTTGCATATGTCTTAGTCTGTGGTGGTAGTTGTTTGGGTGTCTGCTTTGGTGGCCTCTGCTGTTTTGGTAGATTTTTGGTCAGAGCCTCCGAGTATGTCTTTATGTGTTTGTGTGTGTGATATGAGGTTGTGCTAGTGCTATGTGAGACTGGTTTTGAGGTGTGTGTGGTTACCTTCTCCTTCTGTCTGGTCTTGCCAGTCCTATGATGAGAGAGCTCAGCCTCCAGTTTGGCTATATATTTGCATCTCTCGCATGTGTTTGTGTTTTGTGGGAGAAGGAGAGGCTTGTCTGTGTACATGAGGCAATTGTAACATTGCCTCAATATTCCCAGATTCATCAGCTGGGCAGGAGAGGATACAAGCAACTGACCCCGCGACATGCTAGAATGAAAAGTTAAAAACTTTTGTGTAGGTGGGTTTGAAAAGACTTCGAGGGATATGGATGATTGAAAAAGGGGTATTAGGCTGGTTGGATGCTATGTATAATAAAAAATGCTATATCAGAGTAAAAAGTACTTTGAGTGCAAGTGCTAGGCTATCCGGATAGAGAATAGTCACTTATGAATCAAGTAGATCAAGACTTTTTAGGTATAGAATAGGGTAGTTAGATTATCAGTACAGCCTAGGAAGAGCTGTTCTAAGGGAAAATTTGAAGAGTGGACTTTAGGTAGCCCGAATAGTTTAACCCTGATTAACCGCCGCTGCTCTTGTGTGCTCCGACCTCGGCTCCGACTCGGCCACTCTAAAAGCTCGAGAGTTGGTTCCACCGGCTCAAGGCTCCCCTTATATCCCACAATGCTAGGCGTGAGTTACCTCAGATCTCGTTTGCCGCTACAGCGATCGAGGTGTGTTTTCTACCAGCTCCAGGTTAGTGAAAGTTTAGACTAGTTTAAATTCTTTAAACTTAGGCTAGTTAGTGTAAATTTCTTTACCACTTAGAGTAGTGGACTTGTTTATCCCCTTTTTATCTTTCCAGCCCCCTCCCTTTATAAAGAACACTAGTTCTTCCCTAAGGCCTTCGGGCCCTTTCTTCCCTTTCCTTAGAGTGTGTATGTGTTTTACTTAGGGAATTGTATTAACTTACCTTTAGTTTTAAACAATTCCCTTTTAAACCTATCAGTGTAATCTGTGTGTGTGTTTTTGTGTGTGATTACACTTCGGGTTCCTTGAGTATGTCCAAGGATACAAAGGTCTCAGGCTTCAAGAAGTGTGACTCGTGCTGTCAGAAAATGTCTCTGACAGACGGTCACACTTCTTGTGTGTACTGCCTGGGACCTTTACACCTGCAGGACTCTTGTGCTGTATGTCATGGCTTCAGCCCTAGAGTCCTGCAGGAGAGAAAAAATAAGCTCATTTTGAGGGGCTTAATTAAGCCTGAAGGTTCCCTTCCTGTGTCTTCAGGGAAACCTTCTAAGGCTTCTAGGACCTCGGCTCCAGCTTCAGAGTCGAGGCCTAAGGCTTTGAAGCCTACTGCTTCATCGGCTCCGGCTGGAGCCGATGAGTCTCTGACTGCTGTTTCATTGGTTTCCTCGGCTCCGGCCGGAGCCGAGGCATTAGAGAGTCACGGGTCGGCTCCGATCATACCGTCGGAGCCGACATCTAGAAAGAGATCGAGGTCACCGTCCCTTGGCTCCATTCATTCGGCTCCAGCGTCACCCCTGCTGTCTGAACGGAGCCATAGATCTCACTCCTCCAGGTCATCGAGGCTATCAGATCACGACCTCCAGAGGGTAGTGAGTAGACTTTTGAAGTCCGAGGCACTGGCCCAAATGCTCCAGAGTCCGACTCATCAGTCGATGCCTCAACTTGTTCCAATTAATATTCCTCCTCCGACTCCTTTGAGCTCGAGCCGGGACGCCTCGAACCGAGACTGTGGTAGCCGGAGCCGATACATTTGTCTTCGCCCGCCGCCGGCTCCGATTTCTTCCTTTGAAGAATCTCGGCCGGGCTTCCTCGTCGGCTCGGGGTGAGTGGCATCGGACCCTTGTCCGACCCCCCTCTCCCTCTCGGTGCTTTGGCGCTGGTGAGTTCGGCTCCGACATCGGCCTCGGAGCCATCCCTGTCAGTGCTGAGGGAGGTTCTCAGCTTCTCGGAGCGGGGACCTCTGGCTCTGCCTGACAGGGGTGCATTCGAGGTCATGCGGAGTGTGTTGGAACCTTGTTTGACTCCACAGTCGGCTCCGTCCGCCCCTCCCACTTCGGTGCCTTTGGTTATGTCAACTCACTCCCTCATCCCAGACCACAGAGAGCAAGCTCCTCAAGAATCCCCTGTTGGGATCTCATCCTCTTCTGAGGCCTCTCCTGAATTGGCAGGGGAGCCCCCTAGGAAGAGAAAGTGTAAGAGGAAGCACTTAGACTCACCTGAGTCTGTCACCTCTGACACAGATTTAGAGGATTCCAAGGGTTCCCCACGTTCCCCTTCTGAAGATGTCTCTTTCGCAGACATTCTAGAGATCCTGAAACAGAGGGGAAATTGGCCAGCCCTTAACCCTTCGGAGGATGAATCTGTGTATCTTGAGGCGTTTGGCTCTCGCCCTTCCACCCCCTGGGTGTCCGCCCCCTTTTGATCCCCTCATGCAGGTGGCTGCAAAGAAGGCCTGGACGGCTCCTGATTCAGTGGACCCTACCCCAGGAGACCCTCCAAATTTATAACAGCACCAACTGACAAGCAATTCCTCACAAAAGGTGTTTCTGTGGATGCTATGGTGGTAGCTGCTGCCACCAAGAAGGAACTAGCTGCTCCTTCGTGCCTGTCCATCCACCTAACAAGGAATCCAGGTCTATGGACAGGTACGGAAGCAGATGTTCTCGTCAGCGACCTTTGCAATGCGTTGCTGAACTACCTATGCCATTTTACTCACCTTCAAAGGGACTTGATCAAGGAAGCGAGTGATATGTTGAAGGATCCTACAGCTGTGGGTTTTCAAGACAAGATGAACACTCAGCTGGCTACCCTGAACTCCATAGCTAACTCCTCCATGCGCCTCCTTTCTTATGCGGCTGATGGAGCGAGCAGGGCCGCAGGGACAGGTGTGGCCTTACGCAGGCACGCCTGGATGTGGTTATGCAACTTTGCGGACCCCTTTAAAACGTCTTTCACTAATTCCCCGTTTGATGGATCATCTCTTTTTGGTCCTCAAGTGAAAGAAACCTTGACTAGGTGCGAGACAGATGGCAAGACTCTTTCTGCCGTCGGAGTCCGTTTTTCTACTCCTTCTAGGCCTTACCCCAAAGGCCAGAAAAGTGGGAAAATATGGTTCCGTAAACAATCTCAAGGGACTTCGCCTGACGCACAAAGTCGGTTCCCCGCCAGAGGCAGAGGGGGGAACAACAATGGTAGACGTTGCCCTAGAGGCAGGGGGGGTCCGCAGAACCAGGGCAATCGTGAAGTCTTCTCTGATAAGCCCTTTCAGCATCCCTGAGGTGTTGCCCGACTGCCTACCTTCGGAGGCAGTCGGGGGAAGATTGTCGCTGTACCCAAAAGCCTGGCTATCCCAGACTCAAGACAAATGGGTACAGTCCATCATTTCCGAGGGTTATTCCATTCCCTTCTTTCGCATTCCAAACCAATCAAAAAAATCCCTTCCAGATGTTCCACCCGCTCAAAGGGATCTTGCAGCTTTGGAAATTTCAAAGCTGCTTGCAAAAAGAGCAATTCAGCCAGTTCCAGCAGACCAGCAAGGATCCGGAATCTACTCCAGGTTCTTTTAGTTCCAAAGAAAACAGGGGACTGGAGACCAATTTTGGATCTCAGTATCTTGAACAAGTCAGTCAAGAAAACAAGATTTCGGATGGTCACGCTGCAGTCCATCCTTCCCTTTTGGGAAAGGGAAGCTGGATGTGCTCTATAGATCTTCAGGATGCGTACTATCACATAAAAATGAAAAGATGCTCCAGAAGATTCCTCCGCTTCAGGCTGGGAACCAGTCATTTTCAATTCAGGGCCCTGCCCTTTGGTCTCACCACTGCCCCGGTGTTTACAAAATGCATGGCAGTGGTAGCTTCTCACCTGAGACGACAAGGATTCCAGGTGTTTCCATATTTGGACGACTGGCTCCTCACAGCTCCCACCAAGCATCTTCTTCTAATGGCCAGGGACTACACCTTTCGCACTTGTCGAAATTTAGGCATTTCAATAAATTTAAAAGTCTGTTTTGTCGCCTTGTCGTACTATTACCTTCATAGGCAAATCTAGACACAGTCAACATGTCTGCAAGACTAACAGATCAGAGAATAACAGACATACACAAAATAGTCTCACTCCTCTTCAGCAGCAACAGAATCAAAGCCAGGCTAGTTCTGAAAGTGTTGGGGATTATGGCGGCTGCCATACCTCTGCTTCCATTAGCCAGATTCCACATGAGAATCCTTCAATGGATGCTCTTCACGCAATGGTCATACCAGCAACTTCCAATGTTTCACACCATTATGATCACGCAATCATGCAGAAATCATCTTCTGTGGTGGATGTCTTCCCCTCAGCTCTTATTGGGAAGACCCTTTGTTCCTTCCCCTCCGGTTGCTACTCTGACAACGGACACCTCCCTGATCGGGTGGGGGGGGGCATTATCAGGGCAGAACTGTCCAGGGCACATGGCAACCAGACGAATGCCACTTGCACATAAATGTTCTAGAGATGAGAGCAGTGCTTTTAGCGTTGCAAGCCCTTCAAGACTCTCTTCCCTTGGGAACGATAGCAATCCAGACGGACAATATGTCTGTAGTGTGGTATATCAACAAACAAGGCGGAACCAGGTCCTACCCCCTGTGTCGAGAAGCACTCAGACTGTGGCAATGGGCGATTTCTTCTCAGTGTTTTCTGATAGCAACGCACATCCCCGGGAAGTCCAATCAAATCGCGGACAAGTTGAGCAGAGCTATCCTCATGCCTCACGAGTGGTCTCTGAAAGACTGTGTTGTGAAAGAAATTTTTCTCAAGTGGGGCCAGCTTTGCTACTCCCCAAAACAGCAAGTGCAGAGATTTTTTCACCCTATTCCCGTTACCAGGCCAACCCACCAGAGACGCTCTATTCCAAGTTTGGCCCGGGACTTCTGTATGCATTTCCCCCCTTCCCACTAATCTCTCAAGTGATACAGAAAGCTATCGCTCAGAAGGCTTCATTGATCCTCATTGCTCCGTACTGGCCTCGACAGGTTTGTTCCCTTTTCTACATCAGTTTCTGTTGGAGCGACCTTGGCATCTGGACCTAGTTCCAGATCTTTTGATCCATCAGTCGGGTCAGTTTCATCGCTCCTTCCCTCCTGAACCTCACTGCTTGGTTCCTCCAATTCCAACCTTAGCCAGGCTTCCTCAAATATCTCACTCTGTTAGAGATATTTTGATAGCTTCCCATAAATCTTCCGCTCGAAAGATTTATTTGAGTAAGTGGAAACGTTTTGCCTATTGGGCTCAAGGAAGGGACATAGATCCTTTCACTGCTTCCATCCAAATGGTCCTTGATTTCCTAGCTGAACTCTTCCATGCAGGTTCATCTCCTTCTACTCTTAAAGTTCAATTGGCAGCTATTTCTAACTTTCATGTGGGCATTTCAGATTCTGCCATCATGTCCCACAAGCTTTGCAAAGCTTTTTTGAAAGGAGTTTTTCTACTCAGACCTCCTAAGAAATCCTCCTCCTCCTTGGGACCTAAATTTAGTTCTCAGTTCTTTAATTCTCTCCTTTCGACCCTGCAGCTTCCTGTTCTTTAAAATTACTATCATGGAAGACTCTCTTTCTAGTAGCTATTACTTCAGCTAGAAGAGTTTCAGAACTTCATGCACTCAGCTGCCGACCTCCTTATCTGTTGTTCCATAAGGACAGAGTATCTTTACGAACCAATCCGTCCTTCTTACCAAAAATAGCCTCCTCGGCTAACCTAAATCAAAGCATTGACCTCCCGGTGTTTTTTCCAGAATATTCTAACAGATCTGAACAAAGATTGCATTGGCTAGATGTTCATCGTCAGTTAAGGTACTATTTGGATAGAACAAAACAATTCAGAAAATCTGACCAGCTGTTCGTCTCTTATGCAGAAGGCAGAAAGGGACTTTCAGTTTCAAAGGTATCATTATCCAGATGGCTAACATCTCTGATCTCCCTTGTTTATGAAATTAGACACCAAAAGCTGCCTAGTAAACCTAAAGCCCATTCTACCAGAGCTTTGGCTACTTCTATAGCTTTCCAAGATAGACTGCCTATTGACACCATTTGTGCATCGGCTACTTGGGCTACTCCTCACACTTTCATTTCTCATTATAAGCTGGATTTAGCCTCTAGACATAGAGCTAACTTTGGTTCCACTGTTCTCAAGAGTCTGTTCCGTTAGGCCACCCGGGACAAGGTGCTAGGGACGCGGTCCCATCCAGCAAGAATGAAGGCGAGATAGACAACTTAACATATAGAAGTTATGTTCTTACCATAACGTTCCATGTTAGTTGTCTTCTTCTCGCCTTCTTCTTGCCCCACCCTCCTTCCCTGGCCTGGACAGACCTAGAGGAGTTTTGATTGTGACCTCTCTTTCTACCACCTCTGTACTTTAGGTATATGCTCTGCTGTGCATATTTCCTGGATCAGGATGTAGGTCACCCTTCTCTTCTCCCTGTTTATAGAGGTGGACTTTGTTACTAGTTATTCTATTACTATTATAGGCTGGGCCTAGCTTAAACGAGATCTGAGGTAACTCACGCCTAGCATTGTGGGATATAAGGGAGCCTCGGGCGGTGGAACCAACTATCGAGCTTTTAGAGTGGCCGAGGCGGGGCTGAACTCCGCTCCGTCCCGGCCACCCTAAAAGCTCGAGAGTTGGTTCCACCCGCCCGAGGCCCCCCCTATATCCCCCAAAGCTAGGCGAGTTACCTCAGATCTCGCTTGCCGCCACAGCGATCGAGGTGTGTTTTCTACCGGCTCCAGGTTAGTGAAAGTTTAGACTAGTTTAAATTCTTTAAACTTAGGCTAGTTAGTGTAAATTTCTTTACCACTTAGAGTAGTGGACTTGTTTATCCCCTTTTATCTTTCCAGCCCCCTCCCTTTATAAAGAACACTAGTTCTTCCCTAAGGCCTTCGGGCCCTTTCTTCCCTTTCCTTAGAGTGTGTATGTGTTTTACTTAGGGAATTGTATTAACTTACCTTTAGTTTTAAATAATTCCCTTTTAAACCTATCAGTGTAATCTGTGTGTGTGTTTTTGTGTGTGATTACACTTCGGGTTCCTTGAGTATGTCCAAGGATACAAAGGTCTCAGGCTTCAAGAAGTGTGACTCGTGCTGTCAGAAAATGTCTCTGACAGACGGTCACACTTCTTGTGTGTACTGCCTGGGACCTTTACACCTGCAGGACTCTTGTGCTGTATGTCATGGCTTCAGCCCTAGAGTCCTGCAGGAGAGAAAAATAAGCTCATTTTGAGGGGCTTAATTAAGCCTGAAGGTTCCCTTCCTGTGTCTTCAGGGAAACCTTCTAAGGCTTCTAGGACCTCGGCTCCAGCTTCAGAGTCGAGGCCTAAGGCTTTGAAGCCTACTGCCATCGGCTCGGCTGGAGCCGATGAGTCTCTGACTGCTGTTTCAGTGGTTTCCTCGGGCCGGAGCCGAGGCATTAGAGAGTCATGGGTCGGCTCCGATCATACCATCGGAGCCGACATCTAGAAAGAGATCGAGGTCACCGTCCCTTGGCTCCGTTCATTCGGCTCCAGCATCTCCCCTGCTGTCTGAATGGAGCCATAGATCTCACTCCTCCAGGTCATCGAGGCTATCAGATCACGACCTCCAGAGGGTAGTGAGTAGACTTTTGAAGTCCGAGGCACTGGCCCAAATGCTCCAGAGTCCGACTCATCAGTCGATGCCTCAACTTGTTCCAATTGATATTCCTCCTACGACTCCTTTGAGCTCGGAGCCGGGACGTCTCGGAACCGAGACTGTGGTAGCGTCGGAGCCGATACATTTGTCTTCAGCTCCGTCGTCGGCTCCGATTTCTTCCTTTGAAGAATCTCGGCGCCGGGCTTCCCTCGTCGGCTCTGGGGGGGTGAGTGGCATCGGACCCTTGTCCGACCCCCCTCTCCCTCTCGGTGCTTCGGCGCTGGTGAGTTCAGCTCCGACATCGGCCTCGGAGCCATCCCTGTCGGTGCCGAGGGAGGTTCTCAGCTTCTCGGAGCGGGGACCTCTGGCTCTGCCTGACAGGGGTGCATTTGAGGTCATGCGGAGTGTGTTGGAACCTTGTTTGACTCCACAGTCGGCTCCGTCCGCCCCTCCCACTTCGGTGCCTTTGGTTATGTCAACTCACTCCCTCATCTCAGACCGCAGAGAGCAAGCTCCTCAAGAATCCCCTGTTGGGATCTCATCCTCTTCCGAGGCCTCTCCTGAATTGGCAGGGGAGCCTCCTAGGAAGAGAAAGTGTAAGAGGAAGCACTTAGACTCACCTGAGTCTGTCACCTCTGACACAGATTTAGAGGATTCCGAGGGTTCCCCACGTTCCCCTTCTGAAGATGTCTCTTTCGCAGGCATTCTAGAGATCCTGAAACAGAGGGGAAATTGGCCAGCCCTTAACCCTTCGGAGGATGAATCTGTGTATCTTGAGGCGTTTGGCTCTCGCCCTTCCACCTACTGGGTGTCCCCCTTTGATCCCTCATGCAGGTGGTTGCAAAGAAGGCCTGGATGGCTCCTGATTCAGTGGACCCTACCCCAGGAGACCCTCCAAATTTATAACAGCACCAACTGACAAGCAATTCCTCACAAAGGTGTTTCTGTGGATGCTATGGTGGTAGCTGCTGCCACCAAGAAGGAACTAGCTGATCCTTCGGTGCCTGTCCATCCACCTAACAAGGAATCCAGGTCTATGGACAGGTACGGGAAGCAGATGTTCTCGTCAGCGACCTTTGCAATGCGTTCGCTGAACTACCTATGCCATTTTACTCATCTTCAAAGGGACTTGATCAAGGAAGCGAGTGATATGTTGAAGGATCCTACAGCTGTGGGTTTTCAAGACAAGATGAACACTCAGCTGGCTACCCTGAACTCCATAGCTAACTCCTCCATGCCTCCTTTCTTATGCGGCTGATGGAGCGAGCAGGGCCGCAGGGACAGGTGTGGCCTTAAGCAGGCACGCCTGGATGCGGTTATGCAACTTTGCGGACCCCTTTAAAATGTCTTTCACTAATTCCCCGTTTGATGGATCATCTCTTTTTGGTCCTCAAGTGAAAGAAACCTTGACTAGGTGCGAGACAGATGGCAAGACTCTTTCTGCCGTCGGAGTCCGTTTTTCTACTCCTTCTAGGCCTTACCCCAAAGGCCAGAAAAGTGGGAAAATGTGGTTCCGTAAACAATCTCAAGGGACTTCCTGACGACAAAGTCGGTTCCGCCAGAGGCAGAGGGGGAACAACAATGGTAGACGTCGCCCTAGAGGCAGGGGGGGTCCGCAGAACCAGGGCAATCGTGAAGTCTTCTCTGATAAGCCCTTTCAGCATCCCTGAGGTGTTGCCCGACTGCCCACCTTCGGAGGCAGTCGGGGGAAGATTGGCACTGTACCCAGAAGCCTGGCTATCCCTGACTCAAGACAAGTGGGTACAGTCCATCATTTCCGAAGGCTATTCCATTCCCTTCGTTCGCATCCCAAACCAATCAAAAAAATCCCTTCCAGATGTTCCACCCGCTCATAGGGATCTTGCAGCTTTGGAAATTTCAAAGCTGCTTGCAAAAAGAGCAATTCAGCCAGTTCCAGCAGACCAGCAAGGATCCGGAATCTACTCCAGGTTCTTTTTAGTTCCAAAGAAAACAGGGGACTGGAGACCAATTTTGGATCTCAGTATCTTGAACAAGTCAGTCAAGAAAACAAGATTTCGGATGGTCACGCTGCAGTCCATCCTTCCCCTTTTGGGAAAGGGAAACTGGATGTGCTCTATAGATCTTCAGGATGCGTAATATCACATAAAAATGAAAAGACGCTCCAGAAGATTCCTCCGCTTCAGGCTGGGACCCAGTCATTTTCAATTCAGGGCCCTGCCCTTTGGTCTCACCACTGCCCCCCGGGTGTTTACAAAATGCATGGCAGTGGTAGCTTCTCACCTGAGACGACAAGGATTCCAGGTGTTTCCATATTTGGACGACTGGCTCCTCACAGCTCCCACCAAGCATCTTCTTCTAATGGCCAGGGACTACACCTTTCGCACTTGTCGAAATTTAGGCATTTCAATAAATTTTGAAAAGTCTGTTTTGTCGCCTTGTCGTACTATTACCTTCATAGGTGCAAATCTAGACACAGTCAACATGTCTGCAAGACTAACAGATCAGAGAATAACAGACATACACAAAATAGTCTCACTCCTCTTCAGCAGCAACAGAATCAAAACCAGGCTAGTTCTGAAAGTGTTGGGGATTATGGCGGCTGCCATACCTCTGCTTCCATTAGCCAGATTCCACATGAGAATCCTTCAATGGATGCTCTTCACGCAATGGTCGTACCAGCAACTTCCAATGTTTCACACCATTATGATCACGCAATCATGCAGAAATCATCTTCTGTGGTGGATGTCTTCCCCTCAGCTCTTATTGGGAAGACCCTTTGTTCCTTCCTCCGGTTGCTACTCTGACAACGGACGCCTCCTGATCGGGTGGGGGGCATTATCAGGGCAGAACTGTCCAGGGCACATGGCAACCAGACGAATGCCACTTGCACATAAATGTTCTAGAGATGAGAGCAGTGCTTTTAGCGTTACAAGCCCTTCAAGACTCTCTTCCCTTGGGAACGATAGCAATCCAGACGGACAATATGTCTGTAGTGTGGTATATCAACAAACAAGGCGGAACCAGGTCCTACCCCTGTGTCGAGAAGCACTCAGACTGTGGCAATGGCATTTCTTCTCAGCGTTTTCTGCTAGCAACGCACATCCCGGGAAGTCCAATCAAATCGCGGACAAGTTGAGCAGAGCTATCCTCATGCCTCACGAGTGGTCTCTGAAAGACTCTGTTGTGAGAGAAATTTTTCTCAAGTGGGGCCAGCCTTGCTGCGACCTTTGCTACTCCCCAAAACAGCAAGTGCAGAGATTTTTTCACTCTTTTCCCGTTACCAGGCCAACCCAGCAGAGAAGCTCTAGTCCAGGTTTGGCCCGGGGACTTCTGTATGCTTTTCCTCCTTCCCACTAATCTCTCAAGTGATACAGAAAGCTATCGCTCAGAAGGCTTCATTGATCCTCATTGCTCTGCACTGGCCTCGACAGGTTTGGTTCCCTTTTCTACATCAGTTTCTGTTGGGCGACCTTGGCATCTGGACCTAGTTCCAGATCTTTTGATCCATCAGTCGGGTCAGTTTCATCGCTCCCTTCCTCCCTGAACCTCACTGCTTGGTTCCTCCAATTCCAACCTTAGCCAGGCTTCCTCAAATATCTCACTCTGTTAGAGATATTTTGATAGCTTCCCATAAATCTTCCGCTCGAAAGATTTATTTGAGTAAGTGGAAACGTTTTGCCTATTGGGCTCAAGGAAGGGACATAGATCCTTTCACTGCTTCCATCCAAATGGTCCTTGATTTCCTAGCTGAACTCTTCCATGCAGGTTCATCTCCTTCTACTCTTAAAGTTCAATTGGCAGCTATTTCTAACTTTCATGTGGGCATTTCAGATTCTGCCATCATGTCCCACAAGCTTTGCAAAGCTTTTTGAAAGGAGTTTTTCTACTCAGACCTCCGTAAGAAATCCTCCTCCTCCTTGGGGCCTAAATTTAGTTCTCAGTTCTTTAATTCTCTCTCCTTTCAAACCTGCAGCTTCCTGTTCTTTAAAATTACTATCATGGAAGACTCTCTTTCTAGTAGCTATTACTTCAGCTAGAAGAGTTTCAGAACTTCATGCACTCAGCTGCCAATTCTCCTTATCTGTTGTTCCATAAGGACAGAGTATCTTTACGAACCAATCCGTCCTTCTTACCAAAAATAGCCTCCTCGGCTAACCTAAATCAAAGCATTGACCTCCCGGTGTTTTTTCCAGAATATTCTAACAGATCTGAACAAAGATTGCATTGGCTAGATGTTCATCGTCAGTTAAGGTACTATTTGGATAGAACAAAACAATTCAGAAAATCTGACCAGCTGTTCGTCTCTTATGCAGAAGGCAGAAAGGGACTTTCAGTTTCAAAGGTATCATTATCCAGATGGCTAACATCTCTGATCTCCCTTGTTTATGAAATTAGACACCAAAAGCTGCCTAGTAAACCTAAAGCCCATTCTACCAGAGCTTTGGCTACTTCTATAGCTTTCCAAGATAGACTGCCTATTGACACCTTGGGCTACTCCTCACACTTTCATTTCTCATTATAAGCTGGATTTAGCCTCTAGACATAGAGCTAACTTTGGTTCCACTGTTCTCAAGAGTCTGTTCCGTTAGGCCACCCGGGACAAGGTGCTAGGGACGCGGTCCCATCCAGCAAGAATGAAGGCGAGATAGACAACTTAACATATAGAAGTTATGTTCTTACCATAACGTTCCATGTTAGTTGTCTTCTTCTCGCCTTCTTCTTGGCCCCACCCTCCTTCCCTGGCCTGGACAGACCTAGAGGAGTTTTGATTGTGACCTCTCTTTCTACCACCTCTGTACTTTAGGTATATGCTCTGCTGTGCATATTTCCTGGATCAGGATGTAGGTCACCCTTCTCTTCTCCCTTGTTTATAGAGGTGGACTTTGTTACTAGTTATTCTATTACTATTATAGGCTGGGCCTAGCTTACAAACGAGATCTGAGGTAACTCACGCCTAGCATTGTGGGATATAAGGGGAGCCTCAAGCCGGTGGAACCAACTATCGAGCTTTTAGAGTGGCCGAGTCGGTGCCGTCCTCGCTCTGACTCGGCCACTCTAAAAGCTCGAGAGTTGGTTCCACCGGCTCGAGGCTCCCCTTATATCCCACAATGCTAGGCGTGAGTTACCTCAGATCTCGTTTGCCGCTACAGCGATCGAGGTGTGTTTTCTACCGGCTCCAGGTTAGTGAAAGTTTAGACTAGTTTAAATTCTTTAAACTTAGGCTAGTTAGTGTAAATTTCTTTACCACTTAGAGTAGTGGACTTGTTTATCCCCTTTTTATCTTTCCAGCCCCCTCCCTTTATAAAGAACACTAGTTCTTCCCTAAGATCTTCGGGCCCTTTCTTCCCTTTCCTTAGAGTGTGTATGTGTTTTACTTAGGGAATTGTATTAACTTACCTTTAGTTTTAAATAATTCCCTTTTAAACCTATCAGTTTAATCTGTGTGTGTGTTTTTGTGTGTGATTACACTTCGGGTTCCTTGAGTATGTCCAAGGATACAAAGGTCTCAGGCTTCAAGAAGTGTGACTCGTGCTGTCAGAAAATGTCTCTGACAGACGGTCACACTTCTTGTGTGTACTGCCTGGGACCTTTACACCTGCAGGACTCTTGAGCTGTATGTCATGGCTTCAGCCCTAGAGTCCTGCAGGAGAGAAAAAATAAGCTCATTTTGAGGGGCTTAATTAAGCCTGAAGGTTCCCTTCCTGTGTCTTCAGGAAACCTTCTAAGGCTTCTAGGACCTCGGCTCCAGCTTCAGAGTCGAGGCCTAAGGCTTTGAAGCCTACTGCTTCATCGGCTCCGGCTGGAGCGGCGAGTCTCTGACTGCTGTTTCAGTGGTTTCCTCGGCCGGAGCCGAGGCATTAGAGTCATGGGTCGGCTCCGATCATACCGTCGGAGCCGACATCTAGAAAGAGATCGAGGTCACCGTGCCTTGGCTCCGTTCATTCGGCTCCAGCGTCTCCCCTGCTGTCTGAACGGAGCCATAGATCTCACTCCTCCAGGTCATCGAGGCTATCAGATCATGACCTCCAGAGGGTAGTGAGTAGACTTTTGAAGTCCGAGGCACTGGCCCAAATGCTCCAGAGTCCGACTCATCAGTCAATGCCTCAACTTGTTCCAATTAATATTCCTCCTCTGACTCCTTTGAGCTCGGAGCCGGGACGTCTCGGAACCGAGACTGTGGTAGCGTCGGAGCCGATACATTTGTCTTCGGCTCCGTCATCGGCTCCGATTTCTTCCTTTGAAGAATCTCGGCGCCGGGCTTCCCTCGGGCTCGGGGGTGAGTGGCATCGGACCCTTGTCCGACCCCCCTCTCCCTCTCGGTGCTTCGGCGCTGGTGAGTTCAGCTCCGACATCAGCCTCGGAGCCATCCCTGTCGGTGCCGAGGGAGGTTCTCAGCTTCTCGGAGCGGGGACCTCTGGCTCTGCCTGACAGGGGTGCATTTGAGGTCATGCGGAGTGTGTTGGAACCTTGTTTGACTCCACAGTCGGCTCCGTCCGCCCCTCCCACTTCGGTGCCTTTGGTTATGTCAACTCACTCCCTCATCTCAGACCGCAGAGAGCAAGCTCCTCAAGAATCCCCTGTTGGGATCTCATCCTCTTCCGAGGCCTCTCCTGAATTGGCAGGGGAGCCCCCTAGGAAGAGAAAGTGTAATAGGAAGCACTTAGACTCACCTGAGTCTGTCACCTCTGACACAGATTTAGAGGATTCCGAGGGTTCCCCACGTTCCCCTTCTGAAGATGTCTCTTTCGCAGACATTCTAGAGATCCTGAAACAGAGGGGAAATTGGCCAGCCCTTAACCCTTCGGAGGATGAATCTGTGTATCTTGAGGCGTTTGGCTCTCGCCCTTCCACCTCCTGGGTGTCCCCCCTTTGATCCCCTCATGCAGGTGGTTGCAAAGAAGGCCTGGACGGCTCCTGATTCAGTGGACCCTACCCCCAGGAGACCCTCCAAATTTATAACAGCACCAACTGACAAGCAATTCCTCACAAAAGGTGTTTCTGTGGATGCTATGGTGGTAGCTGCTGTCACCAAGAAGGAACTAGCTGATCCTTCGGTGCCTGTCCATCCACCTAACAAGGAATCCAGGTCTATGGACAGGTTCGGGAAGCGGATGTTCTCGTCAGCGACCTTTGCAATGCGTTCGCTGAACTACCTATGCCATTTTACTCGTCTTCAAAGGGACTTGATCAAGGAAGCGAGTGATATGTTGAAGGATCCTACAGCTGTGGGTTTTCAAGACAAGATGAACACTCAGCTGGCTACCCTGAACTCCATAGCTAACTCCTCCATGCGCCTCCTTTCTTATGCGGCTGATGGAGCGAGCAGGGCCGCAGGGACAGGTGTGGCCTTACGCAGGCACGCCTGGATGCGGTTATGCAACTTTATGGACCCCTTTAAAATGTCTTTCACTAATTCCCGTTTGATGGATCATCTCTTTTTGGTCCTCAAGTGAAAGAAACCTTGACTAGGTGCGAGACAGATGGCAAGACTCTTTCTGCCGTCGGAATCCGTTTTTCTACTCCTTCTAGGCCTTACCCCAAAGGCCAGAAAAGTGGGAAAATGTGGTTCCGTAAACAATCTCAAGGGACTTCGCCTGACGCACAAAGTCGGTTCCCCGCCAGAGGCAGAGGGGAACAACAATGGTAGACGTCGCCCTAGAGGAAGGGGGGGTCCGCAGAACCAGGGCAATCGTGAAGTCTTCTTTGATAAGCCCTTTCAGCATCCCTGAGGTGTTGCCCGACTGCCCACCTTCGGAGGCAGTCGGGGGAAGATTGGCACTGTACCCAGAAGCCTGGCTATCCCTGACTCAAGACAAGTGGGTACAGTCCATCATTTCCGAAGGCTATTCCATTCCCTTCGTTCGCATCCCAAACCAATCAAAAAAATCCCTTCCAGATGTTCCACCCGCTCAAAGGGATCTTGCAGCTTTGAAATTTCAAAGCTGCTTGCAAAAGAGCAATTCAGCCAGTTCCAGCAGACCAGCAAGGATCCGGAATCTACTCCAGGTTCTTTTAGTTCCAAAGAAAACAGGGACTGGAGACCAATTTTGGATCTCAGTATCTTGAACAAGTCAGTCAAGAAAACAAGATTTCGGATGGTCACGCTGCAGTCCATCCTTCCCTTTTGGGAAAGGGAAGCTGGATGTGCTCTATAGATCTTCAGGATGCGTACTATCACATAAAATGAAAAGACGCTCCAGAAGATTCCTCCGCTTCAGGCTGGGAACCAGTCATTTTCAATTCAGGGCCCTGCCCTTTGGTCTCACCACTGCCCCGGTGTTTACAAAATGCATGGCAGTGGTAGCTTCTCACCTAAGACGACAAGGATTCCAGGTGTTTCCATATTTGGACGACTGGCTCCTCACAGCTCCCACCAAGCATCTTCTTCTAATGGCCAGGGACTACACCTTTCGCACTTGTCGAAATTTAGGCATTTCAATAAATTTGAAAAGTCTGTTTTGTCGCCTTGTACTATTACCTTCATAGGCGCAAATCTAGACACAGTCAACATGTCTGCAAGACTAACAGATCAGAGAATAACAGACATACACAAAATAGTCTCACTCCTCTTCAGCAGCAACAGAATCAAAGCCAGGCTAGTTCTGAAAGTGTTGGGGATTATGGCGGCTGCCATACCTCTGCTTCCATTAGCCAGATTCCACACGAGAATCCTTCAATGGATGCTCTTCACGCAATGGTCGTACCAGCAACTTCCAATGTTTCACACCATTATGATCACGCAATCATGCAGAAATCATCTTCTGTGGTGGATGTCTTCCCCTCAGCTCTTATTGGGAAGACCCTTTGTTCCTTCCTCCGGTTGCTACTCTGACAACGGACGCCTCCTGATCGGGTGGGGGCATTATCAGGCAGAACTGTCCAGGGCACATGGCAACCAGACGAATGCCACTTGCACATAAATGTTCTAGAGATGAGAGCAGTGCTTTTAGCGTTACAAGCCCTTCAAGACTCTCTTCCCTTGGGAACGATAGCAATCCAGACGGACAATATGTCTGTAGTGTGGTATATCAACAAACAAGGCGGAACCAGTTCCTACCCCCTGTGTCGAGAAGCACTCAGACTGTGGCAATGGGCGATTTCTTCTCAGCGTTTTCTGATAGCAACGCACATCCCCGGGAAGTCCAATCAAATCGCGGACAAGTTGAGCAGAGCTATCCTCATGCCTCACGAGTGGTCTCTGAAAGACTCTGTTGTGAGAGAAATTTTTCTTAAGTGGGGCCAGCCTTGCTGCGACCTTTTTGCTACTCCCCAAAACAGCAAGTGCAGAGATTTTTTCACTCTTTTCCCGTTACCAGGCCAACCCAGCAGAGACGCTCTAGTCCAGGTTTGGCCCCGGGGACTTCTGTATGCTTTTCCTCCCTTCCCACTAATCTCTCAAGTGATACAGAAAGCTATCGCTCAGAAGGCTTTATTGATCCTCATTGCTCCATACTGGCCTCGACAGGTTTGGTTCCCTTTTCTACATCAGTTTCTGTTGGAGCGACCTTGGCATCTGGACCTAGTTCCAGATCTTTTGATCCATCAGTCGGGTCAGTTTCATCGCTCCCTTCCCTCCCTGAACCTCACTGCTTGGTTCCTCCAATTCCAACCTTAGCCAGGCTTCCTCAAATATCTCACTCTGTTAGAGATATTTTGATAGCTTCCCATAAATCTTCCGCTCGAAAGATTTATTTGAGTAAGTGGAAACGTTTTGCCTATTGGGCTCAAGGAAGGGACATAGATCCTTTCACTGCTTCCATCCAAATGGTCCTTGATTTCCTAGCTGAACTCTTCCATGCAGGTTCATCTCCTTCTACTCTTAAAGTTCAATTGGCAGCTATTTCTAACTTTCATGTGGGCATTTCAGATTCTGCCATCATGTCCCACAAGCTTTGCAAAGCTTTTTGAAAGGAGTTTTTCTACTCAGACCTCCGTAAGAAATCCTCCTCCTCCTTGGGACCTAAATTTAGTTCTCAGTTCTTTAATTCTCTCCTTTCGAACCTGCAGCTTCCTGTTCTTTAAAATTACTATCATGGAAGACTCTCTTTCTAGTAGCTATTACTTCAGCTAGAAGAGTTTCAGAACTTCATGCACTCAGCTGCCGACCTCCTTATCTGTTGTTCCATAAGGACAGAGTATCTTTGAACCAATCCGTCCTTCTTACCAAAAATAGCCTCCTCGGCTAACCTAAATCAAAGCATTGACCTCCCGTGTTTTTTCCAGAATATTCTAACAGATCTGAACAAAGATTGCATTGGCTAGATGTTCATCGTCAGTTAAGGTACTATTTGGATAGAACAAAACAATTCAGAAAATCTGACCAGCTGTTCGTCTCTTATGCAGAAGGCAGAAAGGGACTTTCAGTTTCAAAGGTATCATTATCCAGATGGCTGACAGCTCTGATCTCCTTGTTTATGAAATTAGACACCAAAAGCTGCCTAGTAAACCTAAAGCCCATTCTACCAGAGCTTTGGCTACTTCTATAGCTTTCCAAGATAGACTGCCTATTGACACCATTTGTGCAGCGGCTACTTGGGCTACTCCTCACACTTTCATTTCTCATTATAAGCTGGATTTAGCCTCTAGACATAGAGCTAACTTTGGTTCCACTGTTCTCAAGAGTCTGTTCCGTTAGGCCACCCGGGACAAGGTGCTAGGACGCTGTCCCATCCAGCAAGAATGAAGGCGAGATAGACAACTTAACATATAGAAGTTATGTTCTTACCATAACGCTCCATGTTAGTTGTCTTTTTCTTCTTCTTAAGGCCCCACCCTCCTTCCCCCTGGCCTGGACAGACCTAGAGGAGTTTTTGATTGTGACCTCTCTTTCTACCACCTCTGTACTTTAGGTATATGCTCTGCTGTGCCTATTTCCTGGATCAGGATGTAGGTCACCCTTCTCTTCTCCCTTGTTTATAGAGGTGGACTTTGTTACTAGTTATTCTATTACTATTATAGGCTGGGCCTAGCTTACAAACGAGATCTGAGGTAACTCACGCCTAGCATTGTGGGATATAAGGGGAGCCTCGAGCCGGTGGAACCAACTATAGAGCTTTTAGGGTGGCCGAGCCGGAGCTGACCCCGGCCCCGACTCGGCCACTCTAAAAGCTCGAGAGTTGGTTCCACCGGCTCGAGGCTCCCCCTTATATCCCACAATGCTAGGCGTGAGTTACCTCAGATCTCGCTACGCTACAGCGATCGAGGTGTGTTTTCTACCGGCTCCAGGTTAGTGAAAGTTTAGACTAGTTTAAATTCTTTAAACTTAGGCTAGTTAGTGTAAATTTCTTTACCACTTAGAGTAGTGGACCATTTTATCCCCTTTTTATCTTTCCAGCCCCCTCCCTTTATAAAGAACACTAGTTCTTCCCTAAGATCTTCGGGCCCTTTCTTCCCTTTCCTTAGAGTGTGTATGTGTTTTACTTAGGGAATTGTATTAACTTACCTTTAGTTTTAAATAATTCCCTTTTAAACCTATCAGTTTAATCTGTGTGTGTGTTTTTGTGTGTGATTACACTTCGGGTTCCTTGAGTATGTCCAAGGATACAAAGGTCTCAGGCTTCAAGAAGTGTGACTCGTGCTGTCAGAAAATGTCTCTGACAGACGGTCACACTTCTTGTGTGTACTGCCTGGGACCTTTACACCTGCAGGACTCTTGTGCTGTATGTCATGGCTTCAGCCCTAGAGTCCTGCAGGAGAAAAAATAAGCTCATTTTGAGGGCTTAATTAAGCCTGAAGGTTCCCTTCCTGTGTCTTCAGGGAAACCTTCTAAGGCTTCTAGGACCTCGGCTCCAGCTTCAGTGGACCCTACCCCCAGGAGACCTCAGAATTTATAACAGCACCAACTGACAAGCAATTCCTCACAAAGGTGTTTCTGTGGATGCTATGGTGGCGCTGCTGCCACCAGAAGGAACTAGCTGATCCTTCGGTGCCTGTCCATCCACCTAACAAGGAATCCAGGTCTATGGACAGGTACGGGAAGCAGATGTTCTCGTCAGCGACCTTTGCAATGCGTTCGCTGAACTACCTATGCCATTTACTCATCTTCAAAGGGACTTGATCAAGGAAGCGAGTGATATGTTGAAGGATCCTACAGCTGTGGGTTTTCAAGACAAGATGAACACTCAGCTGGCTACCCTGAACTCCATAGCTAACTCCTCCATGCGCCTCCTTTCTTATGCGGCTGATAGAGGCGAGCAGGGCCGCAGGGACAGGTGTGGCCTTAAGCAGGCACGCCTGGATGCGGTTATGCAACTGCGGACCCCTTTAAAATGTCTTTCACTAATTCCCGTTTGATGGATCATCTCTTTTTGGTCCTCAAGTGAAAGAAACCTTGACTAGGTGCGAGACAGATGGCAAGACTCTTTCTGCCCGTCAGTCCGTTTTCTACTCCTTCTAGGCCTTACCCCAAAGGCCAGAAAAGTGGGAAAATGTGGTTCCGTAAACAATCTCAAGGGACTTAGCCTGGCCGCACAAAGTCGGTTCCCGCCAGAGGCAGAGGGGAACAACAATGGTGAGCGTCGCCCTAGAGGCAGGGGGTCCGCAGAACCAGGGCAATCGTGAAGTCTTCTCTGATAAGCCCTTTCAGCATCCCTGAGGTGTTGCCCGACTGCCCACCTTGGAGGCAGTCGGGAAGATTGGCACTGTACCCAAGCCTGGCTATCCCTGACTCAAGACAAGTGGGTACAGTCCATCATTTCGAGGCTATTCCATTCCTCTTAGATTCGCATCCCAAACCAATCAAAAAATCCCTTCCAGATGTTCCACCGCTCATAGGGATCTTGCAGCTTTGGAAATTTCAAAGCTGCTTGCAAAAGAGCAATTCAGCCAGTTCCAGCAGACCAGCAAGGATCCGAATCTACTCCAGGTTCTTTTTAGTTCCAAAGAAAACAGGGGACTGGAGACCAATTTTGGATCTCAGTATCTTGAACAAGTCAGTCAAGAAAACAAGATTTCGGATGGTCACGCTGCGGTCCATCCTTCCCTTTTGGGAAAGGGAAACTGGATGTGCTCTATAGATCTTCAGGATGCGTAATATCACATAAAAATGAAAAGACGCTCAGAAGATTCCTCCGCCTCAGGCTGGGACCCAGTCATTTTCAATTCAGGGCCCTGCCCTTTGGTCTCACCCACTGCCCCGGTGTTTACAAAATGCATGGCAGTGGTAGCTTCTCACCTGAGACGACAAGGATTCCAGGTGTTTCCATATTTGGACGACTGGCTCCTCACAGCTCCCACCAAGCATCTTCTTCTAATGGCCAGGGACTACACCTTTCGCTTGTCAAATTCTAGGCATTTCAATAAATTTTGAAAAGTCTGTTTGTCGCCTTGTCGTACTATTACCTTCATAGGTGCAAATCTAGACACAGTCAACATGTCTGCAAGACTAACAGATCAGAGAATAACAGACATACACAAAATAGTCTCCTCCTCTTCAGCAGCAACAGAATCAAAACCAGGCTAGTTCTGAAAGTGTTGGGATTATGGCGGCTGCCATACCTCCGCCTCCATTCGCCAGGTTCCACCTGAGAATCCTTCAATGGATGCTCTTCACGCAATGGTCGTACTCAGCAACTTCCAATGTTTCACACCATTATGATCACGCAATCATGCAGAAATCATCTTCTGTGGTGGATGTCTTCCCCTCAGCTCTTATTGGGAAGACCCTTTGTTCCTTCCCCTCCGGTTGCTACTCTGACAACGGGCCTCCTGATCGGGTGGGGGGCATTATCAGGGCAGAACTGTCCAGGGCACATGGCAACCAGACGAATGCCACTTGCACATAAATGTTCTAGAGATGAGAGCAGTGCTTTTAGCGTTACAAGCCCTTCAAGACTCTCTTCCCTTGGGAACGATAGCAATCCAGACGGACAATATGTCTGTAGTGTGGTATATCAACAAACAAGGCGGAACCAGGTCCTACCCCTGTGTCGAGAAGCACTCAGACTGTGGCAATGGGCGATTTCTTCTCAGCGTTTCTGATAGCAACGCACATCCCGAAGTCCAATCAAATCAAGGACAAGTTGAGCAGAGCTATCCTCATGCCTCACGAGTGGTCTCTGAAAGACTCTGTTGTGAGAGAAATTTTTCTCAAGTGGGGCCAGCCTTGCTGCGACCTTTGCTACTCCCCAAAACAGCAAGTGCAGAGATTTTTCACTCTTTTCCGTTACCAGGCCAACCCAGCAGAGAAGCTCTAGTCCAGGTTTGGCCCCGGGACTTCTGTATGCTTTTCCTCCTTCCCACTAATCTCCTCAAGTGATACAGAAAGCTATCGCTCAGAAGGCTTCATTGATCCTCATTGCTCTGCACTGGCCTCGACAGGTTTGGTTCCCTTTCTACATCAGTTTCTGTTGAGCGACCTTGGCATCTGGACCTAGTTCCAGATCTTTTGATCCATCAGTCGGGTCAGTTTCATCGCCCTTCCTCCCTGAACCTCACTGCTTGGTTCCTCCAATTCCAACCTTAGCCAGGTTTCCTCAAATATCTCACTCTGTTAGAGATATTTTTGATAGCTTCCATAAATCTTCCGCTCGAAAGATTTATTTGAGTAAGTGGAAACGTTTTGCCTATTGGGCTCAAGGAAGGGACATAGATCCTTTCACTGCTTCCATCCAAATGGTCCTTGATTTCCTAGCTGAACTCTTCCATGCAGGTTCATCTCCTTCTACTCTTAAAGTTCAATTGGCAGCTATTTCTAACTTTCATGTGGGCATTTCAGATTCTGCCATCATGTCCCACAAGCTTTGCAAAGCTTTTTGAAAGGAGTTTTTCTACTCAGACCTCCGATGAAATCCTCCTCCTCCTTGGGGCCTAAATTTAGTTCTCAGTTCTTTAATTCTCTCCTTTCAAACCTGCAGCTTCCTGTTCTTTAAAATTACTATCATGGAAGACTCTCTTTCTAGTAGCTATTACTTCAGCTAGAAGAGTTTCAGAACTTCATGCACTCAGCTGCCGACCTCCTTATCTGTTGTTCCATAAGGACAGAGTATCTTCTGAACCAATCCGTCCTTCTTACCAAAAATAGCCTCCTCGGCTAACCTAAATCAAAGCATTGACCTCGGTGTTTTTCCAGAATATTCTAACAGATCTGAACAAAGATTGCATTGGCTAGATGTTCATCGTCAGTTAAGGTACTATTTGGATAGAACAAAACAATTCAGAAAATCTGACCAGCTGTTCGTCTCTTATGCAGAAGGCAGAAAGGGACTTTCAGTTTCAAAGGTATCATTATCCAGATGGCTAACATCTCTGATCTCCCTTGTTTATGAAATTAGACACCAAAAGCTGCCTAGTAAACCTAAAGCCCATTCTACCAGAGCTTTGGCTACTTCTATAGCTTTCCAAGATAGACTGCCTATTGACACCTTGGGCTACTCCTCACACTTTCATTTCTCATTATAAGCTGGATTTAGCCTCTAGACATAGAGCTAACTTTGGTTCCACTGTTCTCAAGAGTCTGTTCCGTTATGCCACCGGGACAAGGTGCTAGGGACGGTCCCATCCAGCAAGAATGAGCCGAGATAGACAACTTAACATATAGAAGTTATGTTCTTACCATAACGCTCCATGTTAGTTGTCTTCTTCTCTTCTTCTTCCCCACCCTCCTTCCCCTGGCCTGGACAGACCTAGAGGAGTTTTTGATTGTGACCTCTCTTTCTACCACCTCTGTACTTTAGGTATATGCTCTGCTGTGCATATTTCCTGGATCAGGATGTAGGTCACCCTTCTCTTCTCCTTGTTTATACAGGTGGACTTTGTTACTAGTTATTCTATTACTATTATAGGCTGGGTTAGCTTGCAACGAGATCTGAGGTAACTCCGCCTAGCATTGTGGGATATAGGGGCCTCAGGCGGTGGAACCAACTCTCGAGCTTTTAGAGTGGCAGTCGGAGCCGACCTCGGCTCTCGCCACTCTAAAAGCTCGAGAGTTGGTTCCACCGCTCGAGGCTCCCTTATATCCCACAATGCTGGGCGTGAGTTACCTCAGATCTCGTTGCCCTACAGCGATCGAGGTGTGTTTTCTACCGCTCCAGGTTAGTGAAAGTTTAGACTAGTTTAAATTCTTTAAACTTAGGCTAGTTAGTGTAAATTTCTTTACCACTTAGAGTAGTGGACTTGTTTATCCCTTTTTATCTTTCCAGCCCCTCCTTTATAAAGAACACTAGTTCTTCCCTAAGATCTTCGGCCCTTTCTTCCCTTTCCTTAGAGTGTGTATGTTTTACTTAGGAATTGTATTAACTTACCTTTAGTTTTAAATAATTCCTTTAAACCTATCAGTTTAATCTGTGTGTGTGTTTTGTGTGTGATTACACGCCGGGTTCCTTGAGTATGTCCAAGGATACAAAGGTCTCAGGCTTCAAGAAGTGTGACTCGTGCTGTCAGAAAATGTCTCTGACAGGCGGTCACACTTCTTGTGTGTACTGCCTGGGACCTTTACACCTACAGGACTCTTGAGCTGTATGTCATGGCTTCAGCCCTAGAGTCCTGCAGGAGAGAAAAAATAAGCTCATTTTGAGGGGCTTAATTAAGCCTGAAGGTTCCCTTCCTGTGTCTTCAGGAAACCTTCTAAGGCTTCTAGGACCTCGGCTCCAGCTTCAGAGTCGAGGCCTAAGGCTTGAAGCCTACTGCTTCATCGGCTCCGCTGGAGCCGTGAGTCTCTGACTGCTGTTTCAGTGGTTTCTCGGCTCCGGAGCCGAGGCATTAGAGATCATGGGTCGGCTCCGATCATACCGTCGGGCCGACATCTAGAAAGAGATCGGTCACCGTGCCTTGGCTCCGTTCATTCGGCTCCAGCGTCTCCCCTGCTGTCTGAACGGAGCCATAGATCTCACTCCTCCAGGTCATCGAGGCTATCAGATCATGACCTCCAGAGGGTAGTGAGTAGACTTTTGAAGTCCGAGGCACTGGCCCAAATGCTCCAGAGTCCGACTCATCAGTCAATGCCTCAACTTGTTCCAATTAATATTCCTCCTCTGACTCCTTTGAGCTCGGAGCCGGGACGTCTCGGAACCGAGACTGTGGTAGCGTCGGAGCCGATACATTTGTCTTCGGCTCCGTCGCCGACAATTTCTTCCTTTGAAGAATCTCGGCCGGCTTCCCTCGTCGGCTCGGGTGAGTGGCATCGGACCCTTGTCCGACCCCCTCTCCCTCTCGGTGCTTGGCGCTGGTGAGTTCAGCTCGACATCAGCCTCGAGCCATCCCTGTCGGTGCCGAGGGAGGTTCTCAGCTTCTCGGGCGGGACCTCTGGCTCTGCCTGACAGGGGTGCATTTGAGGTCATGCGGAGTGTGTTGGAACCTTGTTTGACTCCACAGTCGGCTCCGTCCGCCCCTCCCACTTGATTGCCTTTGGTTATGTCAACTCACTCCCTCATCTCAGACCGCAGAGAGCAAGCTCCTCAAGAATCCCCTGTTGGGATCTCATCCTCTTCGAGGCCTCTCCTGAATTGGCAGAGCCCCTAGGAAGAGAAAGTGTAATAGGAAGCACTTAGACTCACCTGAGTCTGTCACCTCTGACACAGATTTAGAGGATTCGAGGGTTCCCCACGTTCCCCTTCTGAAGATGTCTCTTTGCAGACATTCTAGAGATCCTGAAACAGAGGGAAATTGGCCAGCCCTTAACCCTTCGGAGGATGAATCTGTGTATCTTGAGGCGTTGGCTCTCGCCCTTCCACCTCCTGGGTGTCCCCCTTGATCCCCCTCATGCAGGTGGTTGCAAGAAGGCCTGGACGCTCCTGATTCAGTGGACCCTACCCCAGGAGACCCTCCAAATTTATAACAGCACCAACTGACAAGCAATTCCTCACAAAAAGGTGTTTCTGTGGATGCTATGGTGGTAGCTGCTGTCACCAAGAAGGAACTAGCTGATCCTTCGGTGCCTGTCCATCCACCTAACAAGGAATCCAGGTCTATGGACAGGTTCGGGAAGCGGATGTTCTCGTCAGCGACCTTTGCAATCGTTCGCTGAACTACCTATGCCATTTTACTCGTCTTCAAAGGGACTTGATCAAGGAAGCGAGTGATATGTTGAAGGATCCTACAGCTGTGGGTTTTCAAGACAAGATGAACACTCAGCTGGCTACCCTGAACTCCATAGCTAACTCCTCCATGCGCCTCCTTTCTTATGCGGCTGATGGAGCGAGCAGGGCCGCAGGGACAGGTGTGGCCTTACGCAGGCACGCCTGGATGCGGTTATGCAACTTTTGACCCCTTTAAAATGTCTTTCACTAATTCCCCGTTTGATGGATCATCTCTTTTTGGTCCTCAAGTGAAAGAAACCTTGACTAGGTGCGAGACAGATGGCAAGACTCTTTCTGCCGTCGGAATCCGTTTTTCTACTCCTTCTAGGCCTTACCCCAAAGGCCAGAAAAGTGGGAAAATGTGGTTCCGTAAACAATCTCAAGGGACTTCGCCTGACGACAAAGTCGGTTCCCGCCAGAGGCAGAGGGGGAACAACAATGGTAGACGCCCTAGAGGAAGGGGGGGTCCGCAGAACCAGGGCAATCGTGAAGTCTTCTTTGATAAGCCCTTTCAGCATCCCTGAGGTGTTGCCCGACTGCCCACCTTCGGAGGCAGCCGGGGGAAGATTGTCACTGTACCCAGAAGCCTGGCTATCCCTGACTCAAGACAAGTGGGTACAGTCCATCATTTCCGAAGGCTATTCCATTCCTTCGTCGCATCCCAAACCAATCAAAAATCCCTTCCAGATGTTCCACCTCAAAGGGATCTTGCAGCTTTGGAAATTTCAAAGCTGCTTGCAAAAAGAGCAATTCAGCCAGTTCCAGCAGACCAGCAAGGATCCGGAATCTACTCCAGGTTCTTTTTAGTTCCAAAGAAAACAGGGGACTGGAGACCAATTTTGGATCTCAGTATCTTGAACAAGTCAGTCAAGAAAACAAGATTTCGGATGGTCACGCTGCAGTCCATCCTTCCCCTTTTGGGAAAGGGAAGCTGGATGTGCTCTATAGATCTTCAGGATGCGTGCTATCACATAAAATGAAAAGACGCTCCAGAAGATTCCTCCGCTTCAGGCTGGGAACCAGTCATTTTCAATTCAGGGCCCTGCCCTTTGGTCTCACCACTGCCCCGGTGTTTACAAAATGCATGGCAGTGGTAGCTTCTCACCTAAGACGACAAGGATTCCAGGTGTTTCCATATTTGGACGACTGGCTCCTCACAGCTCCCACCAAGCATCTTCTTCTAATGGCCAGGGACTACACCTTTCGCACTTGTCAAATTTAGGCATTTCAATAAATTTCGAAAAGTCTGTTTTGTCGCCTTGTCGTACTATTACCTTCATAGGCGCAAATCTAGACACAGTCAACATGTCTGCAAGACTAACAGATCAGAGAATAACAGACATACACAAAATAGTCTCACTCCTCTTCAGCAGCAACAGAATCAAAGCCAGGCTAGTTCTGAAAGTGTTGGGATTATGGCGGCTGCCATACCTCTGCTTCCATTAGCCAGATTCCACACGAGAATCCTTCAATGGATGCTCTTCACGCAATGGTCGTACCAGCAACTTCCAATGTTTCACACCATTATGATCACGCAATCATGCAGAAATCATCTTCTGTGGTGGATGTCTTCCCTCAGCTCTTATTGGGAAGACCCTTTGTTCCTTCCTCCGGTTGCTACTCTGACAACGGACGCCTCCTGATCGGGTGGGGGCATTATCAGGGCAGAACTGTCCAGGGCACATGGCAACCAGACGAATGCCACTTGCACATAAATGTTCTAGAGATGAGAGCAGTGCTTTTAGCGTTACAAGCCCTTCAAGACTCTCTTCCCTTGGGAACGATAGCAATCCAGACGGACAATATGTCTGTAGTGTGGTATATCAACAAACAAGGCGGAACCAGTTCCTACCCCTGTGTCGAGAAGCACTCAGACTGTGGCAATGGGCGATTTCTTCTCAGCGTTTTCTGATAGCAACGCACATCCCGGAAGTCAATCAAATCGCTGGACAAGTTGAGCAGAGCTATCCTCATGCCTCACGAGTGGTCTCTGAAAGACTCTGTTGTGAGAGAAATTTTTCTTAAGTGGGGCCAGCCTTGCTGCGACCTTTTGCTACTCCCCAAAACAGCAAGTGCAGAGATTTTTCACTCTTTTCCCGTTACCAGGCCAACCCAGCAGAGAAGCTCTAGTCCAGGTTTGGCCCGGGACTTCTGTATGCTTTTCCTCCTTCCCACTAATCTCTCAAGTGATACAGAAAGCTATCGCTCAGAAGGCTTTATTGATCCTCATTGCTCCATACTGGCCTCGACAGGTTTGGTTCCCTTTTCTACATCAGTTTCTGTTGGAGCGACCTTGGCATCTGGACCTAGTTCCAGATCTTTTGATCCATCAGTCGGGTCAGTTTCATCGCCCTTCCCTCCCTGAACCTCACTGCTTGGTTCCTCCAATTCCAACCTTAGCCAGGCTTCCTCAAATATCTCACTCTGTTAGAGATATTTTGATAGCTTCCCATAAATCTTCCGCTCGAAAGATTTATTTGAGTAAGTGGAAACGTTTCGCCTATTGGGCTCAAGGAAGGGACATAGATCCTTTCACTGCTTCCATCCAAATGGTCCTTGATTTCCTAGCTGAACTCTTCCATGCAGGTTCATCTCCTTCTACTCTTAAAGTTCAATTGGCAGCTATTTCTAACTTTCATGTGGGCATTTCAGATTCTGCCATCATGTCCCACAAGCTTTGCAAAGCTTTTTTGAAAGGAGTTTTTCTACTCAGACCTCCAGTAAGAAATCCTCCTCCTCCTTGGGACCTAAATTTAGTTCTCAGTTCTTTAATTCTCTCTCCTTTCGAACCTGCAGCTTCCTGTTCTTTAAAATTACTATCATGGAAGACTCTCTTTCTAGTAGCTATTACTTCAGCTAGAAGAGTTTCAGAACTTCATGCACTCAGCTGCCGACCTCCTTATCTGTTGTTCCATAAGGACAGAGTATCTTCTGAACCAATCCGTCCTTCTTGCAAAAATAGCCTCCTCGGCTAACCTAAATCAAAGCATTGACCTCCGGTTTTTTCCAGAATATTCTAACAGATCTGAACAAAGATTGCATTGGCTAGATGTTCATCGTCAGTTAAGGTACTATTTGGATAGAACAAAACAATTCAGAAAATCTGACCAGCTGTTCGTCTCTTATGCAGAAGGCAGAAAGGGACTTTCAGTTTCAAAGGTATCATTATCCAGATGGCTAACATCTCTGATCTCCCTTGTTTATGAAATTAGACACCAAAAGCTGCCTAGTAAACCTAAAGCCCATTCTACCAGAGCTTTGGCTACTTCTATAGCTTTCCAAGATAGACTGCCTATTGACACCATTTGTGCAGCGGCTACTTGGGCTACTCCTCACACTTTCATTTCTCATTATAAGCTGGATTTAGCCTCTAGACATAGAGCTAACTTTGGTTCCACTGTTCTCAAGAGTCTGTTCCGTTAGGCCACCCGGGACAAGGTGCTAGGGGCGGTCCCATCCAGCAAGAATGAAGGCGAGATAGACAACTTAACATATAGAAGTTATGTTCTTACCATAACGTTCCATGTTAGTTGTCTTTTTCTCGCCTTCTTCTTGTCCCCACCTCCTTCCCCTGGCCTGGACAGACCTAGAGGAGTTTTTGATTGTGACCTCTCTTTCTACCACCTCTGTACTTTAGGTATATGCTCTGCTGTGCCTATTTCCTGGATCAGGATGTAGGTCACCCTTCTCTCTCCTTGTTTATAGAGGTGGACTTTGTTACTAGTTATTCTATTACTATTATAGGCTGGGCCTAGCTTACAAACGAGATCTGAGGTAACTCACGCCAGCATTGTGGGATATAAGGAGCCTCGAGCGGTGGAACCAACTCTCGAGCTTTTAGAGTGGCAGTGGAGCTGACCTCGGCTCTGACTCGCCACTCTAAAAGCTCGAGAGTTGGTTCCACGGCTCGAGGCTCCTTATATCCCACAATGCTAGGCGAGTTACCTCAGATCTCGCTGCTACAGCCATCGAGGTGTGTTTTCTACCGGCTCCAGGTTAGTGAAAGTTTAGACTAGTTTAAATTCTTTAAACTTAGGCTAGTTAGTGTAAATTTCTTTACCACTTAGAGTAGTGGACCATTTTATCCTTTTATCTTTCCAGCCCCTCCTTTATAAAGAACACTAGTTCTTCCTAAGATCTTAGGCCCTTTCTTCCTTTCCTTAGAGTGTGTATGTGTTTTACTTAGGAATTGTATTAACTTACCTTTAGTTTTAAATAATTCCCTTTTAAACCTATCAGTTTAATCTGTGTGTGTGTTTTGTGTGTGATTACACTGGGTTCCTTGAGTATGTCCAGATACAAAGGTCTCAGGCTTCAAGAAGTGTGACTCGTGCTGTCAGAAAATGTCTCTGACAGACGGTCACACTTCTTGTGTGTACTGCCTGGGACTTTACACCTGCAGGACTCTTGTGCTGTATGTCATGGCTTCAGCCCTAGAGTCCTGCAGGAGAGAAAAAATAAGCTCATTTTGAGGGGCTTAATTAAGCCTGAAGGTTCCCTTCCTGTGTCTTCAGGGAAACCTTCTAAGGCTTCTAGGACCTCGGCTCCAGCTTCAGAGTCGAGGCCTAAGGCTTTGAAGCCTACTGCTTCATCGGCTCCGGCTGGAGCCGATGAGTCTCTGACTGCTGTTTCAGTGGTTTCCTCGGCTCCGGCCAGAGCCGAGGCATTAGAGAGTCATCACCGACATCTAGAAAGAGATCGAGGTCACCGTCCCTTGGCTCCGTTCATTCGGCTCCAGCGTCTCCCCTGCTGTCTGGTTACATTTATCCCCTCCAGAGTTTTCAGGAATGCCATGTGAGATTCCTGAGTTTGAGAGGGTGGCCTGTAACATGCTACAAATCTCAGAGCAGTTTTGCCTATGGTTACTTGCACCTGGATGGTCTCCGATGCATCGTGTGTTGCCACCAACCTGGAAGTGAGGGTGTCTTTGATGAATATGGACACCCCTCCTCCTTTCTTGGTGTTGTCCGGATTTTGGGGCCAGAACGCATGATATGAGGTGAAACCTGATAGTGCCGGGGTGCTCTCAGGAGCCTTGAACCAGGTTTCAGTCACAGCACATACATCGATGTTCTCCATACTGAGAAGGGCTTCGAGTGCGTGCATCTTGAGGTTGAGACTTCTGGCACTGAGCAGCATTACCCTTAGTTTTTTTCCTTTGTTTTGTTCTAGGGTGGTAGGTTTAAAATTTGAGCCTGGCCTAAAAAAGGCACTATGGGGGTGGCAAGAGCCTTTGCCAATATCCGGAAGCCCAGGGGTGACAGGTGCAAGCCTTCCCTTGCGAAGCAATGTGGCTTGTCCAGCATGTCATCCCAGGCAGACAGACATTGGATCCCCTTTGAATGACACCAGTGATTAAGCCAATTATTAAAGCTGATCATCTTGTCTCTGTACTGTGGCATCATTCTTGGTGAAGGCAGGATACTGCTCAAGGTCAGGGTCATACCTGCCTGGGCTACATAATCAGAGAGCTCCTCTATGTCCTTATCATGTAGTCCAGGGAGGTGCGTCTCAGGTCATTCACACCAGCATGGACTATGACTGAGTCATACTTGTACTTGCTGTCGAGTGACCTGAGTGCTTATGCTATGTGGTGGATTCTAGCGCCCGACAGGCAGCTTACCGTGACCCTCTCCTTGCTCAATCTGATGAGTGGGACGTCAGTGTGTCTGACTATGGAGTCACCTATGACAAGAGTGTCTGGCATTGTGTTTGGCCTTAAGGGCTGTGACTGTTTGGCACACTGATTTTGCGGTCTATGTGTTGCATATGTCTTAGTCTGTGGTGGTAGTTGTTTGGGTGTCTGCTTTGGTGGCCTCTGCTGTTTTGGTAGATTTTTGGTCAGAGCCTCCAGTATGTCTTTATGTGTTTGTGTGTGTGATATGAGGTTGTGCTAGTGCTATGTGAGACTGGTTTTGAGGTGTGTGTGGTTACCTTCTCCTTCTGTCTGGTCTTGCCAGTCCTATGATGAGAGAGCTCAGCCTCCAGTTTGGCTATATTTGCATCTCGCATGTGTTTGTGTTTTGTGGGAGAAGGAGAGGCTTGTTCAGGTACATGAGGCAAGTGTGACATTGCCTCAATATTCCCAGATTCATCAGCTGGGCAGGAGAGGATACAAGCAACTGACCCCGCGACATGCTAGAATGAAAAGTTAAAAACTTTTGTGTAGGTGGGTTTGAAAAGACTTCGAGGGATATGGATGATTGAAAAAGGGGTATTAGGCTGGTTGGATGCTATGTATAATAAAAAGTGCTATATCAGAGTAAAAAGTACTTTGAGTGCAAGTGCTAGGCTATCCGGATAGAGAATAGTCACTTATGAATCAAGTAGATCAAGACTTTTTAGGTATAGAATAGGGTAGTTAGATTATCAGTACAGCCTAGGAAGAGCTGTTCTAAGGGAAAATTTGAAGAGTGGACTTTAGGTAGCCCGAATAGTTTAACCCTGATTAACCGCCGCTGCTCTTGTGTGCTACAGTGGCAACTCCGTGCTAAATCAGCTAACGTTTAGCGTGTTTTATAGCAGGGGGCTGAAAAAAGCTAGGAACTGGCCAAAAACGGCCAATGGACTACTAGTTTCTGGCTGAAACCACACCAATTTGGACAAATAGGCTGCTCAGTGCTTCCCACTCCCACTGGTAAGCAGAGAAACTTCCTTCCTTCCAAATAAGGATGTGTAACAGTAACAGGAACTACCACAAAGCCCAGGGATCAGCAAATTCTGAAACTGGACTACTCTAGTTCAGTAAGGCGGGAAAACAAGAGATATTTTTTTTTTCTTTTTTGTCAGAAACAAGGAAAAAACAGACAGTAAATGCTTTAAATGCTATAAATCGGCTAGCGCACTTTAGTGTGTAGCCCACAGAAACAATTTGCAACAATTAGATACTTCAAGTGCAACAAACAGTAAAAGTGCAGAAAACTCTTATAGATGTAGCAGCAAAACAGGCGAAATGCAGTCTCTAGGTTTATAACAGAGGGAAAGCTACAAAAAATACTTATATCAGTTAAAGTCGCTCTTTTTGCTCTCCGCTGCTTGGATCACTCTACAGGCCACCACGAGGATCTGTGCTGAGTTGTTACAAGCTGAAAACGAGCGTTTAGCATGTTTTGTAGCAGGGGGCTGAAAAAAGCTAGGAACTGGCCCAAAACGGCCAATGGACTACTAGTTTCTGGCTGAAACCACACCAATTTGGACAAATAGGCTGCTCAGTGCTTCCCACTCCCACTGGTAAGCAGAGAAACTTCCTTCCTTCCAAATAAGGATGTGTAACAGTAACAGGAACTACCACAAAGCCCAGGGATCAGCAAATTCTGAAACTGGACTACTAGTTTCTGGCTGAAACCACACCAATTTGGACAAATATGTCATATGGGACAACACAGACATGTGAAATAGATGCCCATCACAATCATTTGGACAACACATGTACACACATGGCCATGGAGGATGGCCAGAGACATGGAGCAACACACACAGTAGATGTGTTGTGCTTGTGTGTACACCCTGTCGTACAATGGTTACACATGGTTCGGCCATGGCCTTTGTATAATGGTCATAATGTAGATGTGGAACACTAGACATCCTACAGGCCTGTGCACATCTTGTGTAGGTGTAACATCAATCCACCACATAAGATGTGTTGAACATCTTGAGGGTGTTGCAACATGACTATACTATGGTGTATACAGGTGTACAGTATCCATATCAGGCCACAGATACAGTACATTCCCGTTGCTGGTGATGGACATAAATGCCATACTAGCTCCTCGTGTGTGTGTGTGTGTGTGTGTGTGTGTGTGTGTGTGTGTGTGTGTGTGTGTGTGTGTGTGTGTGTGTGTGGTACACAGATGTCATGTGAGACATGGTGTACCAACGTGTTCACCATGTCTGCCCATAGTTGCCAGGCTACAGCAATATGGTTTCAGATGTGCAGGGGTGTCATCTGTATACCCATCAGTGACCTGTGTCACAGCTTCCACATCATGGTTTAGTGTGTATACACCTCAGTGACGTGGGACACATTCCACAGTATATATGTATTGTATCTGAACACAGTCATGGCTATGAACCCTGTCTGTAACTCACACTGTATAGCACTAAGAGACGTCTCATGATTCCCTGCAATGGCCATGCACATCAGCTAAATTTGCAGTATATCTGTAGGGTGGACAGACAACACTGAATTGGTACACCATTGCTCCACTCTATATTCGACAGGACACCATTGTGTTAAACATGTATGCATGTCATTGCACATGTCAGCAGATCACATGTCATACTACATGTGATTATCAAGGTTATATGCCACACATCAGGCAGCTGTACTGCTAACCTGTGCTGGTCCACATGGTGTAACACAGGGATGTATGCTAACCACTACTATGATTGTGTAATCTGCATGCCGTCTGCTATCACACATGCATGCTATTGTGTGCAACCTAGGGATGTATGATAACTACCACTATTATTGTCTGCGCTGCATGCCGTCTGCCGTATCACATGCATGTCGCATGCCTTCTGTCATATCACATGTGTGTGTGTGTGTGTGTGTGTGTGTGTGTGTGTGTGTGTGTGTGTGTATTGTATGATTGTAATGTACAATTCTTGTCTGCCCTCACAGGGGATGTAGGTGCATTGTCCTCCTGTGGTACATCAGATGTTAGTGTCCCCACAGAATCTAGCAGTGATGATGAACATATGATTGGGTCACAGGCAGAGTTGTCAGGGGCTGAAACTGTGCCATTGGTTGCCTTTCCATCTATATCCACCTCATCCCCACACACAGATCCCATACCTGCACATACCCCATCACCAGTGGCCATAGAGGAAGGACAGTTGGCACATGGTAGCTTGGAACAGGAAAGTGTGGGGCTATGGAAGGTGTGCCTGCACACCATGGTGTCAGCCAAACTACAGTGCTCTTTGTAGGAGGACCTCTGGCCAACATGCTCTTGCACGACAGAACACAGTAGCTGGTGTCACCAGGCGCATGTTTCAGGCTGTAATGGAGGCACAGGCACATGCTGAATGGCCCAACAGAGAAGATCAGAGGCTACAGAGGGCTGCTGTCCATTCTTTAAACAACAGCATCCAGGCAATGGTAAATGCTCAGCAGCAGATTGCTGATGCTTGGATAGGCAGTTGGGTGACATAGTTGGAGTCCTTGACCCTGGCATGACAATCCTTGAGTGTGAGCTGTCTGTGTTGGAACATCTGGTAGGAGTGAGGCATTGTGCACGTGGACGTAGGCCTGCTACATCACCTGTGTCAGGTCTACGTATACGAGCTACCTCACTTGCCCTCTCCCATAGTGGCAGTAGCAGCAGTAGTGCATCTGGTGCTGTGCTGTCCAAACCACAATACAGCAGGCCACGTGCACGTGGCCCGGGATGGTCCCGACGGGGACACGGTTCCAGTGGACTAGTGACATCAAACAGTACCCAATCTGCACCTCTGTCTGGTAGTGCCCGGGCAACCCCTGACAGGCACAGGTCACATGTCCGTGGCCAGACACCGTGAACTGTAAAACGTCGCCTGTACAGTCTTCAGCTGTCAATAATACGCCGGTGTAGGCCAGACACATGGGAGAACTGTGTACAGACATACATGCACACACTGGACACATATGTAGGGCACCGCGACACACACATGCATAACATCCACACACACCTAAGTAGATCAAAGGCCCAAACCCACACACATGATGTCATCCTAGGCCTCTGACAAACATTAACACCCTGTGCATATGATGATGCCTGTGCCACATCCCTGACATCCACACCATCGGTGCAGGGACATGCTCATATGGTCTGATGCACTGGGTGAACAGACTAGGATGATATGTGTAGTTTACAAATGTTGAGGACTTTTGACAGTCAGGAGATATACCATGTAGTACATGTGTACAATACTGTTAACAGTATGTGTCTTGTGTAACAACAGTGCAGCCTAGGCCTCCAGCGAACAGTAACACCCTGTGCATATGATGTTGCCTTTGCCGCATCCCTGACATCCACAGCATCGGTGCAGGGACATGCTCATATGGTCTGATGCACAGGGTGAACAGACTAGGATGATATGTGTAGTTTATAAATGTTGAGAACTGTTGACAGTCAGCAGATATACCATGTAGTACAGGTGTACAATACTGTTAACAGTATGTGTCTTGTGTAACAACAGTAAATGTGTGTTGGTCATGATGTTCTGCTGTCCTTCTTGAGGTCTAATTGCACGTGCCAGTGGATGTCAGTGTTTGCAGTTAAGTGTCCCATATGTCAATGTGGACTACTCACAGGTATGTAAGAATATACCAGCATGCACCGTGTAGCTGCCACATATCAGTGAGAATGTCCCATGTTACAAACACGTCTACCATTCCAAGGGCATGATAGCTGTGGCCACAGACGTGACATCCATAAAGGGTGACATCACAGGTACAGTTACATGGAGTGGTGAGGTAAGAGAGTGGTCTAGCTGAAAACAAGGGTAGAGGCCAGTGGGAAGTGTGATGCCTCAATGGGAATCAGTAATACACGTTCCCATGACAGGATGCCAACACACAACTGCACCCACACATTCAAGTATTGACACACATGTATTCAGTGACACTATGGGAATCAGTAATAAACGTTCCAATGACAGGATGCCAACACACAACTGCGCCCACACATTCAAGTATTGACACACATGTATTCAGTGACACTATAACACACACACACACACACACACACACACATACACACACACACACACACACACACACACACACACACACACACACACACTCACGGCTTCACCGATACAGTAACACACACTCGCACACAGTTGCTACTGGTGGGATGAGGACTCCTGCCTATGTGCAAATCATCATTACAGTACTGTGCACCTAAATGGCACGCCACAGAGAATACACATGTACAGGTAGTCAGTGCGGCCTAAGATCGGGGACATCAACACAGATAGTTGAATGCATCACCTGGATGTTGGGAGGGGTCTTATCAGTTCAGTATGGAAACATACATCCTAACCCCAGGGACCAGTCAGCCCTACATACACACACTGTGGCATTCAGTAATTAATACACCTATGTCATGCACATACAGATACCTCACATGTGTGAGATACATGCCCCTGCCTATGTCCTGCTTTCTACATCACAGTCTGTACAGATGTGCACACAAGTGTACAGGAGAGTGAGTAACAATTGAGATGTATTTCCCACAATACGTGACAAATATGGTCACACACGCAATCACACACGCCAGTACTATGAATCTCAGACCTGCCTAGCTCATGTTATGTATGTCAGACGTACAACAGCATTGCATGTGTTACAAACTGTACTGACGTTTCCTGTGCCAACAGTGCTGATATATGCACTAGGGACATCATATCTATTAACAGATGTCAAGTGATTTACCTTCGCTGTCACCCTGACCGCTGTCTAAGTTGTGTGTTATGTCCTTCTAATTAACTAAACCATTGCTTACCTGTTACACAGGGTATTGTAGGGCCACTTGTGACATACCTGTGAGCTGTCCACAGCAAACATCTATCTGCAAAGATGCCCCGCCACTTAGTTATTTCAACACATTTGTCCATACCTGTGGTACATCTTTCTGTACATTCAGCATATCACCATATACAGTTGGCAATGATGAGGCTACATTGCAGCTGCATGATGTACTAGGATACATGCCACCTGCATACATCAGCAACTGCACACACATGTCATCTGAATGCACAACACTACATGTACAGGTGTGTAGGTCCTACAATCCTGACATTTGGTCGTGTTTGTAGGCATTGCAATTGGTGGATATGTGCAATAACATACATGACACATCCCCTCAACGTGTGTTGCTGCAGTGTGATATGGTAGGGGTTTGTATACAGAACATGGCAAGTGTGTGTTTGTCTGTCAGAGCCTGTGTAGAGGTGGCCGTGATTGTCTTACCATTGGACATGTTTGGGAGCGGGTTGTGTAGTTTTCCTATATAGTATCCATCTTATGGCACATTGGCCACCTCACGAGAAGTACAGCTGTCAGTCATCCATGGCACTGTGTTGGCAAGCCATACCCATGCATCTGGCAAAAGGGCTGGTGAACTAAGTATCCAGCCCTACTAGTATCCGGTATATGTCCCGCACGCATGTGCCATGCACATACAACCTTGCCTAGGATATACCACTGTGTTGCTAGTAACATGCACATTGAGAAAAGATAGTAGCCATGGTGTGACCGCAGTGGCCTGCAGAGGACATGGCACCCTGTACAGTGGTACAATAGGCACATATATGCGAACATTGTGCCTTCACTATGTTCCACACTGAATGGCTGCAACATATGTAGTGCCATCATATGTGATCCACTAAGGCCAGACAGTGCTGTACACATGTGCCCTGTATGGACCCATGCCACTGACACCACAGAATACCTGTCCATTCTATACATGCAGGTGCAGGGCCGACCTACTCACTGTAAGCAGGTTTTGCCACACCAGGCCAGTATTGGCATATCGGGGTATAACAGGCTGTGTACACTACATGTGTCTGCCAAACCAGGTACACCTGTACATGTCACTGTACAGTATTGTGGCCATGCATATCCCAGGTAATGTCCATGTGAAGGACTATCAAACACAGACATGGCATGCATTGCAAAGCTATGGCCCTACACATTGGTAACCAGGATGTCAGGCCAGATATCGCAGTACCCATCTGTGTGGGACACTGCAGACACTACACCCCTGCATTGCACACCGTTCTTGGGTGATGCAATGGCAAAGATTACCCCTCACCCAGCCTTGTACAGCCATCTTGCACAGCCTAACACTACACACCCACTGAGCAATGCATACCTGCATGACAGTACTGGCATCCTGTGTCTGCATGTGGGTTGTGATGCTCCCAACCACAGTCACTCCCAGTATAAACCTCGTTGGCATACCAACAGTTGTCAAGCACTTTCACATGACCTAGCCCATTGAACCTCCAGATATCCCCTGTGGTACATATGGTCCTGTGCATTACTGCGGTGTGGCAAACTAAGTAGTTACATTGTGTATTTGCTGCCCTGGCAAAGGTGTCAATGCGTGTCCATTAGAGTGTGGTTGTGGTGACAATGGCATCCATTCACATTGACTGACGTGTGCCACACCTAATGTATGTCTACTATATCTGTTGCAGATGGCACTCACTCACCTATACACATGTTCTTTCAGCACTGCAACATGCCGCCTCTGTGGCACATGTATTAATGTCATGCACATGTAATAGTAATGAGTAGTCAGGGGTTTGACCCTGTACTATTCAGCGTGTGGCAGATTATGGTGAAGTCTCCAAGCCCTTCCCTGGTGTACATTTCCTGTCCTGCACACACACTCTCTGGTGGATGTGAAGGTGTACACCTGCACAGCAGCAGCATGTGTATTGCAGCAGATGGAAATGGTCAGGTGATGGCCTCTGCACCTATTGCAGTCCTCCTCTAGCTGATTGCATGTGGTACAGCTGTGATGGTGCTCCCATAGCCATCCGCATGATAAACACAGTACACTATCTTATCTGTCCATGACAGTCACTGTGAGTGGTACCTGGATGTGGTGTTCTGACACGGCATCACAGATGATATCTGGATGTACCTCACTCATTTTCAAGAGTGGGAAATAGCCTAAAACAGGAGGGTGATGTGCAACACAACTACAGCATGATACTGTAGCTATGCTGGATTGCGACTACTGCCTGTTTAATGTGTGTGGTAATGGCTATTCTTCATGTTAAAATACAGACATGACAGTATTCTGTTCATGAGGGAACCCCATTTGTAAGGCCATCTGTGAACAGGTCAGTGTGTACAACCATTTCTTTCCTGTGTTACACACTGAACACACTTCTGTGCACAGCAGAAGCATGGTGTGGGGATTGCAGACAGTACATGATGATAGGGATGTGTTACTGCCATTGCATCCCTGACTGGACATGTGTCACATGAGACAGTGGTATGACTGACACTGTGTGGGATTCCCAGTGACAAGCCAATGATGAGCAACTGTTCATAGCTGCGGTCACACGTCTACTACACATTCTACAGTTGCCATGCGGTATATATGCATGTGTTGTGCTCCCTCTGCAAATGTATACCATCTGTTGGGTTGCTGGTGATATCTATGCATACTGTCATAGGTAATCCTGTATGCTGTTGTCTATCACTAAGCCATATGTGGGTTTAAAATGCAACACCATAGGCTGAATGGGTTGGTAGGTCCTGACAGATCCTCCTGCCCCACTTCAGCTGACCATGGTACCGGGCACTAGCACATCTGGGGCCCAGCCATTAACATCAATCTCTGTTGGCTCTGCACCACCTTCTGGTGGTACCACCACTAAGGATGGAGCATGTCCCCCTTGGGAACAGAACCAGACAGGTACATATCTGCTGTCGTGGGGTCCTGGACATGTTTTGTAGGTGGTTCCCTAAGGGGTTACGAAGCCAGATACGCCAGTTCAAGGCCGGAGTGTCACATTTACAGGGTGATGCTGCCTCTCCTGGACAGCCCCCAGCACTGCCTCCTTTGCAGCTGTGTAGGTGCAGTGGCAGTTGCCCATGGCTGGAGACCTCCATCCCACTATTTCCATGGGGTTTTGAATGCTGAAGACCCATCCCCATCCAGGGTGTATTCCCCCCACATGTGTCATACATCAACCCTGTATGCTGTCATTTCTGTGCTCCTACCTACCCTCCACGGCCATACCTACACTCCTTCTCCAACATCTGACC